>NC_068982.1:173431078-173431697 GCF_001194135.2 Octopus bimaculoides | reverse complement strand
TGCTTGGCGAAAGCCAAGGAAGGAAAGGATTATTGACCGGAAGCATGTGACCATGCCGGTGTAAAGGGAAGAGAGAGAAACAGAGGGAGGAAGTAGAAGAATAGGTGAGCAACGAGAGGAAAAGAGAAAGAGAGGAAAAACGAGGAGGAAAAAGAGATACGTAGTAGTAACAGAGGAAGAACGAGAGGGGTAAAGCGAGATACGTAGTAGTACAGAGGAAGAATGAGGGGGGGAAGGAAAGAGAAAGAGATAGAGTAGCGTCGGAGGATATGAGTTACGAAAACTACTTACATTTGGAAGATGCTGCGTTCAATCATGTAAAAACAAATAGTATATATTCGTATTTATACACGCAAAGGTACATACATTCCTACGCATTTTGTATTAAATGCATAGGCCCTTGTGACCAATAAAGAAAAAATTATTTTATTATTAGGGCAGTGAATGGCAGTATCAGTGTCAATATTAGAAATAATGTATTTGCCACAACAGCATCAAGGGAATCATAGACGCGCGCGCACGCATTGTATACAAATACACATACATACATATGCGGATTATCTTTTGTACATTTGAACCATGTGTGTGTGTATATATATATATATATATATATATATAT
>NC_068982.1:173426581-173429081 GCF_001194135.2 Octopus bimaculoides | reverse complement strand
TGTGTATACATATATACATGAACATATACACACACATATATATGCATGCGTAAATATCACTTGCACACATACACATGCAATACAATACATGTGTGTATGCATGCACACACACGTACACATACACATTCATACAAGCACACACACACACACACACTTGATGTTTCTACATTAAGATTTCATCTTTACCTTTCATCCATCTATTGTCAATAAAATAAGCATAAAATTCTTATGCACTGCCATAGATTCAATGGTATGTAATACGTTAAATCTGTTGCTGGGGAGTCACGTTTCTAGGTGATTCAAATTAGGTTGGAGTGCTTGAGCGGCAGTGTTTGGAGAATGGAGGGAGGGCGTGATGGTGATGGCATCTGAGTATAAAGTTGTCTGTATATTTTGTGGGCTCATGGGAAGGTATGTATTGTTTGAAAAGAGTGGGCATAATGTCGAATCTGCTGGTCTTGTACCAACATGGACATGAAATCAACGATGATTACAAATGAATTGACATAAATGCACATTTTGTTTATGGTAATGTATAATCGATTGAATCAATCACTGATATGTTCGAGACTTCTTTCATCGATGCCAGAAGGATGAAACTCAGAACGTAGAAGGATTTCACCAAAGCGGTACGATATCGATCCTTCATTTCACCGTATTGCCATTGTTTCTCACTATTTTCTTTATGACTGAGTATGAGGAGAATGAAAAAGGGGCGGATGAGGAGAAAGAAGAAAATCATAATCAACTTTGAAAATTGAAATGAGAAAGCTGTGTATTTTAGTCAACGGTTACTTTCGCTTCTACCTGTAAATCACAGAGTATATATAAAAAAAAAATCTAAACAGGAGGGTTGTTTCTTTTTCTTCTGTTATATAAGGAAAGCATGCTAAAATCTCACATTCTGAAAGAATCTCTGATTATGTAAAGACAGAAATACTCGTAGCCTAGATTATGTAATTCGCTTATAAATTTCATTGAAACACGTGTAAGAATGACCAAATTTGATTAATTTCAGGACCAAATCATCGGCTTTATATATATATATACATACACACACACACACACATATATATATATATATATATATATATATATATATACATACGTACGTACGTACATACGTATGTATGTATGTATGTATGTGTATATAGGCTCAAAGAAACAGGGAGAGAGACAAAGAGAGAAACGGATAGATATATAGAAGAAAAGAAAGAAAGTAAGAAAGAAAAAATTTGATAGAAAAAATTGAAAGAAATTTCTTCAAATAGGCGTAGGGGTGGCTGTGTGGTAAGTAGCTTGCTTACCAACCACATGGTAACGGGTTCAGTCCCACCGCGTGGCACCTTGGGCAAGTGTCTTCTACTATAGCCTCGGGCCGACCAGGTATGTCCTGAAATACCTTAAGCACCCCGTAGTTTGTGGAACGGAAAAATTATTAACATTTGTTTGACCATATGTTCGCTCAATGGAATTTGGCGAAGATTAGTTTTTCCGGATTTGTCATCTGTGAACTTGTGAGCGTTCTGATAATGCATTTCCTGTCTGGCCAATATATAACTCCTCGCAATTCGGGCATTTAATGCAGTAGATCAAATTTCTGCCTTTGCAGTTCAAATCTGCATTTGCGAAAATCTGTCCACTTTTTTATTCTAATGGATCTACCGGTATGCATGTATTGACACGTTCTACATCTGTTATCGTTATACTTGGATACTGGGAATGTCTTATCCTGTTTGTTCTTGTTGAATTTTGCCTTTGGTAATAGTTTCTTTAGGTTTTGTTGTTGCCTTTTGCTTAAGATAAGTGTTTGATTAGTTATTATGTTTTTAATTTTCACTTTGTTTCATGACTGGCAAATCTTTTTGATGGTGTTAAAAATGTTTTGGTGATGCAGGTTGTTTGTGGCTCGATGCGTATTTTCGCGAAGTCGGTGAGGTTGGAAGAAAGATAAAAGAAAAGCAGTTTATCGAAATGTTCAAACCTGTTCTGAACGGAAATAACAACAATATTATAACAACCAGTTAATGGTGTGGATTTAAAAAATATCTTTAACATATGAATATAAACAAATTCCTACCGATTGAAATAAAAACAATCAAAACCAACTAAGTTTGCTCACTCATAAAACCATTACATGTAAACCGCAAGCTAATTGGTTAAAATAAAGGCGGGATCTATGCCAGTAATATCGGTACGCCCGACAAACCGTGACGCCTTCTAAGAGGTACAAAAGGAAGAAGTCAGTCATTTTACTACATTTGTCAAGAACTGTCAGTTAAATACATTTTGAAATCTGATGATTACTACGAACGTATGAAAGCGCTAATTGAACTTTATGAACATTACAACATTCTTTTTTAATGTTTAACACGCTTCAACATTGTAAAAATATATTTTTACAATGTTGTGGTGTGATAAACACTTTATTAGTTTTTTTTAAATATCATAATAAAAACTTGAAAACCAGACCATGTTTTAACTTTATTCAACTGATATG
>NC_068982.1:173425353-173426351 GCF_001194135.2 Octopus bimaculoides | reverse complement strand
GTGTGTGTGTTCCTTTGAGTCTATATTCGTCCGCCACTACCGCTTGACAATTGGTGTGTTTTCGCCCCCTGTAATCTAGCGGTTCGGCCAAAGAGACTGATATAATAAGAACTAGGTTTAAAGCAAACAAAAACAAACAAATAAAATAAGTACGGGGTGTGATTCATTCGACTGGAATTCTTTTAGATGCTGCTCCAGCATGGTCTCAGTCTAATGTCTGAAGCAAATAAAAGGTAAAATATATTTCTAAATTGAAATAGATAGGTAGATAAATAAATAAATAAACGCAGAATGAAAGAGAGGAAGAAAGAAAGGCGGCAACTAAGGTGACATATTGCTGCGGTTTGACACAATTTACTTCGAATAATAAGGAAAGGAATTTTTGTTTCAAATACTGGGACTGCTTGCGTTGACGACATTTGCAGCTGATGTTACTAATGCCTGCATTGTTTATTACTATAGATGCTATTGTAATGGTTTCAATTTCCCCGATGGCTGGAAAGTTATCAGATATCGTGTCCAATGCAATTGCAAGTCTCCCTGTTATTCGAACAGTTTGATATGTCAGCGACATCAATTCACCCACGGCTGTACGATCAGCATTTGCACTTTACGCACTCTGACATTAAACTTCATTGAAAAGAGGATCAGTGCTTCATTTTGAGATATAGTAAATAAAAACATTGGTTGAGTAAAAAAAAAAAAAAAAAGAGATTTGGGATAAAAATATGTGGGAGTAAGGCAACTTCAAACAATGCAGTTTTCTTATTTCTTTAACATTTTTTTGTTTTTATTGCGCTTAAATAAAAAAGATCTCGTTGAATGGAATCTAATTCTGCAAAGTGTGTGACTATTGATGCTGTTGGTGCTTAAGAGGCAAAAGGTGTGGTTAATCAGAGAGTCATGCTCTAAATTTTAAAATATCTTTATTTCAAAAGACAATTTAGTTTAGTTAAAGCTTTCTGAAAATATCTTACTAAAATGGATCCAATTCTACA
>NC_068982.1:173422926-173423933 GCF_001194135.2 Octopus bimaculoides | reverse complement strand
GACCACTAGGTGGACTGTTAATGTGCAAGAAGAAGATCACATGTGATCTTCTTCTAGCACACTAACAGTCCACCTAGTGGTCTCCTTTATATATCCATACATATATATATATATGCGTGCGTGCACGTGTGTGTATGCATGTATGTATGTATGGTGTGAGTGTGTGTGCGTGGTAGGGAAAGTTTTTTAAAAAATTAAAAGAACGGGAAACTCAGATTATGTTTTGCTTTTTTTTTTTTTAGTCACTAGACTGCGGCTAAACTGAAGCAACACCTTAAAGGGTTTTAGTCGGAGAAATCGAGTCCAGTACTTATTTTTTAAATCTTGGTACTTATTCTCTCGGTCATTTACCGATCTGTTATGTTACAGGAACGTTAACACACCAACAACAGTTGATAAGCAAACGCACACGAAGGCATATACATTTATCTATACGACGAGCTTTTTTCAGTTTCCGTCTACCAAATCCACTCACAAGGTGCTATAGCAGGAAGTACTTACCCAAAATGCCACCCATGGGATTGAAATCGAAACCATGTGGTAGGGAAGTTAACTTCTTACCAGACAGTCACGCCTGCACAAAATTGATAAATTTTATATGTATTCTCCTACATGTATTGAGTGTATTTCTTTCTCCATTGCAAATTCAGTATATGTGTATATGCATGTGTATCTATCTATCTATCTATCTATCTATCTATCTATCTATCTATCTATCTATCTATCTATCTATCTATCTATCTGTCTTTCTATCTATCTACATATACACACATATACTCTTTCATCCTTTCTTTTATTCTTTCACTTGTTTCAATCATTTGACTGTGGCCATGCTGGAGCACCACTGCCTTTTAGTCGAAGAAATCGACCCCTGGACTTATTCTTTGTAAGCCTGGTGCTTAATCTATCGGTCTCTTATGCCGAACAGCTATGTTACGGGGACGTTACTACACTAACATCGGGTGTCAAGCGATGGTGGTGGGGAGAAACACAGCACAAACACCCGC
>NC_068982.1:173421548-173422887 GCF_001194135.2 Octopus bimaculoides | reverse complement strand
CCGACGGTCTTCTATCAGTTTTTCTCTACGAAATCCACTCACAAGGCTTTGGTCGGCTCGAGGCTGTAGTGGAAGACATTTGCGCAAGGTGCCACGCTGTGGGACTAAACCCCGGACCATGTGATTGAGAAGCGAGCTTCTTACCACACAGTCAGGCCTGCGCTTATATATATATATATATATATATATATATATACATACATACATATATGTGTGTGCGTGTGTGTATATATGTGTGTGTGTATGTGTGTGTACATATGTATATATGTTTGTGTGTATGTGCATTTTTACAAGCATACAACATACACACACACACACATAGGTGCGCACGTACATCACTCATGTTTTGTTTCTTTACTGTCACTCCCTTATATCCTATGACAATAGCTGTTCTAGTTATTTTCGTAAAATATATTTATACGCTTGTCTTCACACAACTTCCGTAAAGATATTCTTTAACGCCCACACGCTGCGTAGTATTTCCATATCACTGTCATGCAGTTGTGAATCGCCACACCCAGCGTGTACGTAGAAATCTTTTGTCGCTTCCTACATGCATATCTATCTTTTTTTCTATCTATCTATCTATCTATCTATCTATCTATCTATCTATCTATCTATCAATATATCTATCTATCTGTGTGTGTGGGGGGGGTGTACCAAATTATATGATCTAAGTATAGGAAGTTTGTAAGCTTTGAGCGGTCCGTGATAGATATAAAAGACAACATTCAAGAACAGCTATAATTTATTGGCTTTGAAGGTTTTAGGCTTTTCCCATATCGAAGTTCGATAAGCTGAAAAAAAATTTGCCAAACCTTTAAATTATAGGGACATAAAATGCCAACAACACTGTTGTCAGGCAGTGGTGCGGGATAAACACAAACACAACGACGTACACTACTTCTTCTCGTGATCAGAGATGCACATATCGTCAGCCACAAAGGGACATGCGCAACTGGTTAAGGTCAAACAAATCTGTGGTGCTGATCAGAGTATTTGCGGTAGCTTATCTTGTATACCAAAACAAAACAATGTACATGATAACACTTCCAATCAGATATGATCAAAAGCTATGAGAGCCACTGCCCGGTACTGCATCAGGGCATTTACCATTATTATTATTATTATTATTATTATTATTATTAGTAGTAGTAGTAGTAGTAGTAGTAGTAGTAGTAGTAGTAGTAGTAGTAGTAGCAGTTGAGAATTTACAATGGCTCAAGAGTCTAAATTTCTGTGCTACCTGTTCATTCAAAAGTATATTGACACGAAACTCAAGGCCCTTGACAAATATAAAATATAGTTTTATGTATTGGCTTTTATTTCTTTGATGTGT
>NC_068982.1:173417673-173421161 GCF_001194135.2 Octopus bimaculoides | reverse complement strand
CAGCTGGACGGGACGCCAGTCCATCGCAGCGTTACTCAGGAAACACGAAGAAAGAGTGAGAGAAAGTTGGGGCGAAAGAGTACAACAGGGGTCGCCACCGCCCCCTGCCGGAGCCTCGTGGTGCTTTTAGGTGTTTTTGCTCAATAAACATACACAACGCCCGGTCTGGGAATCGAAACCGCGATCCTCCGACCGCGAGTGCGCTGCCTTAACTACTGGGCCATTGCGCCTCCACAAACATTTGTTATACAAGTATAAACTGCATTGAACATAAATCAGTCAGGTTTGAGGACTCTATAAAATGTTTAAATTCTGCCTTTATGTACTGTGTATGAGGCATATTCGATGTTCTTGTATGCATATGGGTGTGTGCATATGTTTGTTTATGGGTGTGTTTATGATTTTACGCTCGCGGGCGATGTTAAAGCACATCGTGGTGGGTCATTTTAAAGCTATTTTCTGTCATGCTTGTGATTGTGGAGTAATAGAAATAGGAAGGCGCTTATATTTACTTACATTCTCTTCCGTTATGATGTTCAAATCCCACCAGGATCAGATTATTTTCATCACTTGAAATTCAAATATTGCCAGGATCATTTTTCCTTTCATTTTTCTGAGCTGAACTCCCTGTAGGATCAATTTTCCTTTCATCTTTTCGAGTTCAACTCCCACCAGTATTAATTACGTCACCTCTTCTACAAGATGAATATATTTCATTGAACTGACCTAGTATATTACTGGTATACCTTTTGTCGGTCATAGAAAATGAATATGTCAAGCTGAGGCAATGTCTTAAACACACCGCTATGCTTAACTTTGCGATAGATTCATTGGGTAGCTTTACTCGAGATCACTGTGTTGCGAGTACACGGCTAAAGCTCCCGTCTACTTTTTCTCAGCGGACATTAACCGACACAGGAGGAATTTCAACCATGTTTCGTGGTCTGCTACCACAACAGCTCCTTTATAGGATCCAGTTAGCTCAAGACATCATCAGGAGGAACCACGTCCGGTTTCGGCCCCTACTCCTCTACCGTTTTGACGTGGCGGGGCCACCCCCTTTCGGAGGTGTCTTCAGCTCTGGTGCTGGGTGCATGTCTTCTTTCACTGTTTGTGACTGTTCTAATTCAACTGTGGAATGTCCCTCGCTATGGTTATTTTCCAGGAGGTTCTGGCCACACGTCTTACGGTTCATCAACCCGCGTTGTTGAATTACTTTCTTCCGACATACCTTCCCTTGGTGGATTAGGATCCAGTTAGCTCAAGACATCATCAGGAGGAACCACGTCCGATTTCGGCCCCTACTCCTCTACCGTTTTGACGTGGCGGGGCCCCTTCTTTTTCTTCTTCTTCTTCTTCTTACTATTATTATTTTCATCATCATCATCATCATCATCATCATCATCATCACCATCAACATCAACATTATTATCATTGTATTAAAACTCACACATTATATTGCTAGGTATGATGGAAAGTGTCAGCTGTCCACAGCCAGCAGACTAAAGTGACACTTGTTTACTGGTCATGCTTCAAGAACCCTGCGTAGAACTCTTGCAGTTTCAAGCAATGCTGATTTTTGTAGGTGTTCTACCTTCACACTTGCACCGATCTATTATTATTATTATTATTATTATTATTATTATTATTATTATTATTATTATTATTATTATTATTATTATTCAGTAGTTTTATTTTTATAGCGTGCTTTCACTTCACTACCGAGCGCAATTATTATTATTATTATTATTATTATTATTATTATTATTATTATTATTATTATTATTATTCACGCGGCGAGCTGGCTGACTCGTTAGCAGGCCGGGTTAAGAGCTTAGCGGCTTTTCATCCGTCTTTACGTTCTGAGTTCAAATTCTGTCGAGGTCGACTTTACTTTTCATCCTTTCGAGCACGATAAAATAAATACCAGTTGAGCTCTGGGGTCGATTTAATTGACTTGGTTCCTCCCCACCTCACTCAAAAAACTGCTGGTCTTGTGCCAAAATTTGAAACCATTATTATTATTACCTGATCCTCCTCTCCATCATCTTCTTTGTTCTTGTTCCATAAGAGATAATTTATAACATATATATGTTATGCATACCATCGTAGTCAATCTATTTTCGCCATTGGTCTCTAATCAGTGACAAAGCCAGTAACTTCACTAAGTTTAGTAAACATCTGACTAGACTCTCATTAACTTGTAAAACATAGCCTATTTTCTCCCACATTAACGGGGGTCTACCCAGATGTTCATGTTGGTGGAGACTTGCAATGACCAACATTATTGTAGCAACCACCTCACTAACTTATGACAGAAAGTAGACCTTATCAGAGCGAAAGTAATTTATATTAAGCTTTTGAAATGGCACTTTTATAACTTATTCCATTTCACCGTCCAGATTTATAACAGTAGATTAAAGTTTTCATTATTTATTAAATCACAAGGATATCTATTTTATGAGTTTCAGTTAATCTGTGAAATAATATAAGAGGCACGCATGAATGAAAACAGCGAAATAGCATTTTGCTTTTCTCTTCATATTGCTCTTGGGCGTTTGTGTGCATTTAGCACCATCTACATTTTTTTTCAGTTAATCATCATTATTGACCAAAGAAGTAATTCTAAGGCTGACCATCACTTCTATTGTATTTATTTCCATCTCAAGATGGCTTCGATGAAGAGGGAAGACCGTGGTAGGTGTAGAGGCTGCACAATGCAAAAAGCATCTCCAGTAATGTCAAACAAAGCCTTCCAGTGACGCTAGAACACAAATCGTGAAAAATGCTTGAAGGAAGAATGTGAATTTTAATTGAGGACTTCCGATGTGAAAAGCACTTTAGCTTACTGGCGCTAAGGAAGAAGATCGAGCATTACGTACCTAAGACTATACTGTTCAATTGTCAAGGTAGTACAGTGTAATTTTAGGGATATCCGACTGCTGTTTTTGCAGGCAGAGGAACCACTTGCAGACATTCACATTAACTCGAGAGGTTTATGAAAGTGGATTAGACAGCTAACCACTAGATTTCTGGCTTAGAAGGTTCCTTTCAGCCGATACATGTCTCCAGCTTCCGTAACATTAAGCTGATGTGAAATAATATTCTACTGGATATGACGCTGTTGTATTATGCGTTTGTTTTCTCCCTATAGAAAGTAAGCATTTCACTGCAAACCGACGACCACTGCTGATACATTGAATTACGCCAGCTCATGGTAGTTTCTTAGGGTTAGACGAATTCATTAGCTGTGAGCTAAATATCTTTCTTATAGACATAATGCAGTGGCTTCTCTGGTTAAACGAACCTGTCGACCAGTTTACTGATGGAAGCTCTACTGAAACGGCCACAAGAAACGAGATATTCATTTTACTAGGCTGCAGAAGCATTTTTGAAGCTATAAAAATTAAAATAATGATATCGGCGCACCTAAGTTGCTAAAATAATTGAAGTTATCAGCATGTATATATATATATATATATATATAT
>NC_068982.1:173413927-173416427 GCF_001194135.2 Octopus bimaculoides | reverse complement strand
GGTTTGCAAAATGTGAAGTAAACCACCTGCGCAGATCCTATCTCTCTATGATTCAGTTCGACTACTATTCCCTTCAGTACTTGGAACTACGAAGTAAGATCTCGATGGATGAAGGCTAGTAGAAGCAGACTGAAGCTTGTAGAAGCAGACTTATGCTGACAGACAGAGTTCGGGATGTCAAACGTTTCTGCTAGATAGACATTAATCTCGACTACCGATCAAATATCAATGCATAAATAAGGCCAAACCTCTGAAACGAAGCTGAGTTACCAAGTTCGAAATTTAAGCTTATCTAAAGCTTTCCGACAACGTAAATTGATCAGAACTTCTCATCTTTCAGAGTTTCGCCCATACACTTTACATCACGTCATCTGTTCTACTGAAAGTTGTTACAAAACTAGGATCTATTTCAAAACGGGGGCACCAGTATTTTCTTTACGAAACACTAACGAAACACTTTGAAAGTTGGGACACTGATAGAATGTGTCATATAAAACATCTTTTACTCTTAGTCTGCTTAACAAAAAAACGTACATCGCAAGTTATTCCATGTTAAAGTTGTCGTATTTCTGTAATTTCAATTAATCACTGACGTCTATTCAGCTGAATAGAGTTACTGCTGGGCGGTCATAAAAATGTTATTCCCTGTGACATATTTCATCCGGTTTAATCGTAATGTATACGCATATATTGTTTATATAATAAATTACGCTGTGCGTATCTATGTGTGTAACAATTTTAGAGTTCGGATTCTAGAGTTAGGGTTAGTTTTAGGGTTAGGGTTAGAGTTAACAGTCTAGTTAGGGTTAGGGTTAGGGTTAGGGGATTAATACGATATACACCGTTACAGCGCTAACTGTTTTCAACTGAATAGACGTCAGTGATTCGTAGAAATTATCGAAATAAGACAATTTTTTACATGAAATAAATTCGAATACAAAAATAGATAAGTATACGAAGTTTGAAAGTCTTTCGGTACCAAAAACACTACATAAAACATAAATGAAAACTGGTGCCCCCGTTTTGAAATAGATCCCAAAACTATTATTACAGTAGAGCCAGAATAATATAAATGATTAAACTCAATACCAGAAATAATATAATAGATTTAAATATTGCCGATTCTTGTCATAATTCGTAGCTTAAACATAATAAATTCGAACCTAAATAGGAAAACCTCACAACTATATACTACATTCCGAAGTCAACATCTTAATAGCTCACATAGATACCATCATATCTACGTGAGATATGATGTCCGCCACACACGTACACAGATTAAAATGCTTGAAATTAGTGAACAGTTGGGTGTAGGAAAATATATAGAAGCAGACAAATGTATACTATAGAAAAATAAGAAAAAAAAATATGAAATATAATTAATATAATATGAATATGAAACAAGAGCTCAAATAAAGACAAAACAACGAAACTATTTTTGCAGGAATCAAACCGAAATTAAAGAAATATACTATGACAAAAGTTAGTATCACATTTGATACTAGGCAGAGAAGAATTAAAACAATATGAAAACGAACAATGGGTCAAAGGCATTGAACTAGCGAAAAAACGGAAATTGAGATTTTAGCTGAATAAAATCAATGGTTAACCACACAAAGGAAAAAAAAAATCTAATGAAGTAGAGTAAATAAGTTGCTTGTGTCAACTCCAAGCTACGTAATAAAAATATAGATAATTAAACACTACTTTTGCAGTTTCGTATTTCATGTAAAAACATTTCATTCTTCGTTTTGTCTTGTTAGTTAGCAATATCAGTGGAGCAATATGCAGTCACTTCTAAAAAAAATCTCATAATAGGCTGGTAGAAATCATAAACGGCTATTTTCCTCTACGATAGAGCAAACCTCTCTCGACTGGAGAACAGAAATAACGCCATGATCAAAACTAGTGAAAGGATGCACCTTTAAAAATGGATTTGTTTCATTGGTCCTTTCAATTAAAGGTATTAAGCATACAATGAACAAAATAAACAAAATGAATGAATTCAATATAAATTCATCCTATTATAAAAACGTCTTACATATATATGTCTGTATATGTATATAGTCTGTGTGCATCCGTCTGTGTATTTTGATGTATATATGTATATTGAAGGTTTAGTATGCGTATATTTAAAATATTTATGTAATGCAACGTGGAAATTTTAATTTTAATTTTTAATGTATTAATCGAATTATATTTCGAATATAATTATTTGCAATATGTATTTTGAATCTGCTCTTCGATTTAAGGTTTTCCTCGATTTTTATAATAGGATGAATTTATATTGAAATTCGTTCATTTTGTTTATTTTGTTCATTGCATGTTTAAGACCGTTAATTGAAAGGGTCAATGAAACAAATCTATTTTTAAAGGTGTATACTTTAACTAGTCTTGATCATATCGTTATTTCTGTTCTATTTTAACAAAATTGTCCGACGAACGGGAACGTGAAACTTTGAGTAACAGCTTTTGTTTTATTTCTGCTGCTTTTAAATAA
>NC_068982.1:173412711-173413558 GCF_001194135.2 Octopus bimaculoides | reverse complement strand
ATATATATATATATATATATATATAACACCAGACAAGAAAAAAGAAAATGTGCACACTTATAAGAATCAATTCTCCAGCAGACTTTAACATAATACTAAAGATAAAAGAAAAAGATAACTAAACAGTCCTAATAGGAAATCAACGGATTCTTGCACTTTATAAGTTTAGATTCATACCTGTGAACATTTGGGCACTCGGTTATGTAATTTATTTCCTCGCCACCAATCTTGAAAAGCTTTAATTCACAAAAGCAGAAAGGACACGGCTAATTAAGAAATTGAAATTACATGCCATTCATGGAACAGTGGAAATAAGTTAAGCATTTCTGAAGTTTAGCCTGTGATATATACATTTGTATAGACAGGCAAACATGTATGCGTGTACATAAATCCTTTCTACAATAGGCACAAGGTCCGAAATTTGTGGGAAGAGGATAAGTCGATTACATCGACGCCATTGCGTAACTGGTACTTATTTCATCGAGCCTGAAAGGATGAAAGGCAAAATTGATCTCTGCGGAATTTAAACTCAGAACGTAAAGATAGATGAAATACCTCTAAGCATTTTACCCGGTGTGTTAACGATTCGGCCATGCTCGCTGCCTTATACGTATACATAAATCAAAACACAGATTCACGAACAAAATCGCATGCATGTATGACCATTTAGTTGATGTTCTCTAAATTCCAATGAAAGAGCTATTCTCCTTTCTCTCTTAGTAAGAAGTACTAAAAGTAATGTTAAGACATAGATGCACACATAGTGCATTCATACAATTGCATATATATGTATATGTGAGTATATAGGTACAAACACACACATTTGTGTGTGTATATACATATATAT
>NC_068982.1:173408787-173411838 GCF_001194135.2 Octopus bimaculoides | reverse complement strand
CAGTAGCAGACCACGGTTCCTATAAAATGTTATTTATGTCCTTATTTTTTTAAATTAAAAATTTTTTTTTTTTCATTTCCTGAGTTAAAATCACGCCCGAGTCAGTAAAATTATTCGTTTCAAATTTTGGCAGGTCAGCAATTCCAGGGGACGCGGGTAAGTCGATTACATCGACCCCAGTGATCAACTGGTACTTATTTTATCGACCCCAAAAGGATGAAAGGCAAAGTCGACCTAGGCGGAATATGAACTCAGAACGGTAAGACGAGCGAAACGCCGCTAAGCATTTTGCCCGGCGTGCGAACGAATTCGTCAGCTCGTCGACCAGGGTCTGTAAAATCATCGGTTTAAAATGTTGGCACAAGGGTAACAATCTAGGGGGAGGTGGAAAGACGATTACATGTGCGCAACTTTAGGAAAGAATTTCACAAATTCTGTGTAGGCTTTAATAAAGTGTACCAGCGCTTTCAGTTCTCAGCGCTATTAAGCACGTGTTATGACTATTGTATACAGCGGAAGTTGTTTTAGGTGAAGTTGTTGATTATTTCCAGTTTAGTTTCGGATTCAGATAGCTTATAAAATATTCTTCTTTTGTCTTTCGAAGAGCATAGTTTTCTTCATTTATTTTATAAAAGGAAATATTGTGCATTTTCCTTTTGCACAGGTGTCTAAGTAGTTGTTACACGGTACGTATCTAAGCAAGGGATGTTTTATTTGGTGTCTATGCACATTTAGACGGTTAGTGCATTTTGCTTTTTGTTTCTCCAACATAGTTTCCATTGCATCGTGGGCATGTGATACAGTATATCAGATTATTGGTTTTGCAGTTCATATTTGCATTTACCTTTAATTCCTTCCCATTTTTCAATTTTTGGGCTGATCCCTGTTCGATTAATTCGCATGTCCCACATCGAGGATCTCCACACTTGGTTATGAGATCTGATGTGAATCTTGCCTTGGTTAGCAGTCTCTTATGGTTTGATAGTTTCTTCGGCTGTTGATGATCTTTTGTTCCTGTGGTATGACGTCAGCAACTGGGGAGCTGACCGCTGACCGGAACCGTGAACTGACCGGAAGATGAAGAGGGGCAGAGGGAGCCTCGATTGGGATCTTGTGCCTCTTTTCGAGAAGGGTTGTTGTGACGAGAGGACGTGCCAAGTGATCGTCTAGGTGTTGAGAGAAGCAGCTGCTATTTCTAGCGTTCTTCGGGTCGGGCCAGCCGCGAGGATCGGATACCGCAGGACAGACTCGTGCAAGGGAAGGAAAACGAAGTAAGCCGATTACTTCTACTCGCACGCATACACCACAGTTCCTTAAGTATTTGTCGGAGACTTAGGGACTGATGTAGAATTGGTAGGAGGCGTGTAGTTGATTGTAGAATGTTGTGGTTCCTGGGATTGTTGGTGATAACAAATGGAACATTTTTATATATATTTTCTTGTTTATCCTCAGTGTGAGTGTATTTTTGTAAGTTAGAGATTGGGATATTAGTTTGGAGAGGTATTTTTGTTTTTTAAGGAACAAGTTAAGTTCTGTAAATTGTCTTTCTCGTCTATTTGTATCCGAAACTATTGTGCATATTCGTCTTGACATATTAAAAGGTATGTTTCTTTTTGTATGAGAAGGATGGCAACATCTAAAGTCTAAATATTGCTGCATGCCTGTGTTTTTATAATAGTGATCAGTTGTAATAATTTCCCCAGCGAAAAAAAAAAAAACAGAATTTCACAGAAACACGCTGTTCTCTCGTTTTCGCCATCGCAAAAATTGACGAACTGGAGAGAAACATTGAAAAGCAAAGACGCACCACGTGGCAGTACGAGTGTAACTGAGGACGCCGGTCGGAAGACTGCTGCTTGAGGGCCGCATCATCTAGCGGCGGAAGCCTGAACTACAACAGGTTTGTCCCACAGAGAACGTTTCCGGTTACTTTTGGGTATCCCCTTGTATAGACCATGGGATTGAACTTAGATAGTTCCCCTCCGAGGCACAAGTCCAGGCAAGGTTGTTTTTATGGAAGACAAGTAGTTGCCCATGTATACTAGTCTCCTCTCTTCATGCCATCGATGTTGTCCAATTGTTCGAGAAAGACCAGCAGTCGCCTATATATAACAGACTCCTTTCACCACATCACCGATGTTGTTCAAGCAAAAAGACAAACACCGATACAGCTTGGCACCAGTGACGTCACAATTCATTTCTACAGCTGAGTGAATTGAAGCAACGTGAAATAGAGTGTTTTGCTCAACAACACAACACACAGCCCGGTCGGGGAATCGAACATACAGCCTCACTATTCTAAGCCCGAACCTCTAACTACAGAATCATGCACCTCCAAACACACGCACATACGCACACACACACACATACACATAGGCATACACACATGTACATACATACATACATACATACATACATACATACATGCATAGATACATACATAATACATGCATGCATACACATATATATGTGTGCGTGTGTATATGTATATATGCATTTCCATACACTCACATACATTCATGTATGTATTAAAATGAATATTGAAAAATTTCATAATATTATTACAATATTTGAAAACGGGTTTATTTAAATTAAAAATTATTACGTATATAAAAATAGAACATTAAAAATAGTAGATAAACATACACCCGATAGGAGGAAGTATTGTGTAAGCAATTTTCAGTTTTCAGCTTTTCAAATGCACGTGTTATAAAACTAAACTGTATACGGATTACTTTCCATCAGGCCTGTCTTATTCTGAAGAAAGTTCGTGGCTTTGGGTAAAAGAAAATAAAGGAGGATCAGTTAATTATGATTTTATTCAACATATTCTCCTCTCAGGTTCACACACTTATTGCAACCGTTCTTCAGATTTTCTAAGCCCTGTAAAAGAACTCAGAAGGTTGAGCCTCCAACCAGGACTTTCGCGACACCTTTAAAGCCAGAAACCTTTCAGTACACCTACGTACATACATTGAACGAGTTTCTGCAGTTTTTGTCCGCCAAATATTTCTCATAAAACGTTCTCCAGCTCGAAGTTGTGGTCAAAGA
>NC_068982.1:173404601-173408500 GCF_001194135.2 Octopus bimaculoides | reverse complement strand
ATATATATATATATATATATATATATATATATATATATATATACTTGTATGTACGTGTGTATGCGTATGTACATACATATATACATTATATGCATACACAAATAAATACACTCATACGTCCGTACCTACATATGCACTTATCTCTGTGTGCAGGTACATGGATACGCGCCCTATAGCAAAAGATTTACAACCGTCACTAGGAATAACTTAGGCTCCACTAATCCCCTTATTTTCTTCAACTGAAAGCTTATACATCGTTGCCATTGACAGCAGTATAGTTGCAGAAGTGACAAGGGAGCCAAAGCTAGTCATGTATCAAGAGATTAATGACAAATATGCTTCGACCCCCGTTATGTTAAATATTTGATTTGTCAACACTGAATACTTAACATCATTAAAATCTGAGTTGTTTACTTCAAAGCGGGTACCTTAAAAAAATAATAATAATAAAAAGATTCCCCCTCACTCAAGGACTTAATCTTATTAACTTTTTAAAAGACATGCCCGTTGCTTTTGATGTTGACCATAATGTACTGCTCTCGACTTCCAATATCAACCGCTAGCCTCAGAAAGTCTGAAGGATCTATGGGTTTTGTTCCATCAGAAGGAATAATGATTTCAAATTTTGGCACAAGGCCAGCAACTTCTAGAAGGAACGCGTAAATCGATTACATCGTCCCCAGTGCTCAATTGGCACTTATTTTATCGGCCCCAAAAAGATGAAAGACAAAGTCAGCCTCGGCGGAATTTGAAGAAATGCTGCTAAGCATTTTACCCGTCGGGCCAGCTTGGGCTGTAAAGCAATGTTACGGTGGGCTAATGGTTCTACCAGCTTGCCATAAAAGATTCTGTTCAATACCACAGATTTGCTTGTCAGTTCTTTGACCTTAACCAGTTCAGCATGTCCCTTAGTGGCTCACGATATGTGCATCTCTGATCACGAGCAGAAGTAGCGGGGGAGCATCATAGCCATGTGTTGAGAGGAATTCTTTGAAGTTTGAATAATTCACCTCTGGAAACAGGGGTGTTTCATTCAACATCTTTAAACAACCGTTATTCAGGGACCCCCTGAGCGAGATGGGCTACTCAACCTGAAGAAAATTCTAACTGGGCCCCACTTGCAAAGTCATGCGCTGTTTATCTTGATATGAGATCACCATGTCACGCACATATAGTTGTGATGCATGTGCCTGGTATACCCTTATCTGACGGGTAGTCATGATGGATATACTGGGCTTTGTATATTTTTACTCCAGTGTCACTGTGATGGCATGCACTGCTCTCTCACTCAATAATAATAATAATCATAGTCGTGAACGAATACCCTGGACTTACACAAAACCATTACAAGCTGTGGTGACATGATGAGGTAGCGAAAGTGCTACATTGGGAACTATGTAAGAATTGGGGGAGGGGGCTAGAGAGAGGCAAAACGTGGTATGAGCAGAAATTGCAGCGAATGGTGGAGTCGGAGACCTGCAAGATCCTGTGGGATTTCTCAATCCAAACAGATCATGTGCCAGAGCATAACAAACCGGACCTAGCAGTAGTGGGCAAGGTGCACCACATGTGCTATATAGCAATATTGCGTGCCTTTTGAATCTCGAATAATCAAGAAGGAAGGCGAAAAAAAAAATAGATAAATACAATCTTCTTAACTAAGAAATAGCCCGGCTATGGAAAATGATGAAGGTGAAGATAGTGCCAATGGTTGTTAGTCCTTGTAGACGGTGTCAGAAGACATCAAGAGGAATTTCAAGGAAATTGGAATAGAGTGCCCAGTAGAACTGTTACAAAAGTTTTACCTCCTTGGCACGAGAGAATAATCGGGACGGTACTAGTTGTAAAGAACAGATATCATGGTACCGTAGGCTGCAGGTAGCAAGCCTGCTATGCATGTAAGACTCCATAAATTCCAAAGAAACCTGAATTAAAAATAACAATAATACTTTCTGCTAAAGGCAAAAGGACTGGAATTCTGCGGAAAGGGGACTAGTCGATTACATCGACGCCAGTGTTTCCCTGGTATTTAATTTATCGACTCCCAAAGGATGAAAGGCAAAATCGACTTCTGCAGAATTTGAACTCAGAATGTAGCGACTGACAAAAATACTGCTATGCATTTTGTTTGTCACTAACACGGCAGTTTCGGTTCATGTATTGAGCGCTCTAATCATATTCGTGCAGCAAAAACCAGAAGACACACACGCAAACACACAGGCACACACGCACACACGCACACACGCACGCACACACATACGCATGCACACACGCATATATATGATATGTATATATGTTTGACACATGCACACATTTATGTACGTAGTTACTGCGAATGAAAGAGGGAAAGAGATAAATCAAGAAGGGCGTGATATGCGGAGTTGTGTGTGTGTGTATGTGTGTGTGTGTGTGTGTGTGTGTGTGTGTGTGTGTGTGTGTGTGTGGAGTGGGGTATAAAGTAATATTCCAGAATATGTACTTGATATTTTTCACTTATCTTAAGTGAACGTATTGAAATACCTGATTAAATGTAATGGTTGTAAACCAGGATATAATGAAATAATGAATTCCACAGTATCTTCAGTATTCCTCTGTACAATCGGGCATCGGATTGGATAGTTGAACGTATATCAATCTGAAGATAAGCTTGAATAAGCTCAGAAACGATAGGATCTTGAGGAATTTTGATATGGGCAAATCCAAGTAAACAATATTTGAAGATCATCAACAGCTCCAATAAATAGATAGATAAAGGTAAAAAGAATATGTATCGAACTTGAATATATCTGTTTACACATACATGGATATACGTGGCTTGATCAATAAGTACCCGGACTGTTGCTATAGAAACAAAGCTATAGTACGCAGAGTGAAGCCGCTTGCCACAGACTGATCTTCAACTTTGTTGTGCATGCGCACTAAATTTTAACGTTCTAACTTACTTCCGCTGTTTATAGCAGTGCTTGGAAGGAAGGTATGTAGCGTGTGATCGTCGCATTGAAAATGATAGAAAAAGTTGAGCATCAAATTTTGCCAAAAGCTTGGCGATATCTGCTCAGACGCCTACGAAAATTCTTCAAACGGTTTTCATCGTTCTCGACACAATCAAGGAGATTTTGTGCAACTGAAACCCCAGTGTCATTTTGGTTAGCTGAAAGGAGTTTTGGTATTAACTTGGCAGACACACATCTCATACCCAAATCTTCAGTGATAATGGACTGAACTAAACCGTAACTAATCTGCACATCGTCTGATAACTTACGGATAGTGATTCGACGATTTTCCCTCACAGATACACGCATATCTGCGTTCTGCTGGTTGCAGGTCTCCGAGATCGTCCGTCATTTTTCCGGCCAGCTTGGAAATGTCTGAACTACTCGTACACTTGTGTGCGGCTCATACACTCCTCTCCATACACTTTCTGCAACTTAACGTAGGCCTCTGAGCAGGTATCGCTATGACAACTTTCTGTCGTAGTCAATGCGACGATCACACGCTACACACTTTCCTTCCAATTACTACTGTAAACAGCGGAAGTGAGCTAGAACGTTACAACGTAGGGTGCATGCACAGCAGAGTTCAAGGTCCTAGCGAGTTTACTCTGCGTGGTTTGGCTTTGTTACTATGGTAACAGTCCGGATACTTATTGATCAGACCTCGTATACGAGAATAAAAATAAACACATAAACACGCGCGCGTGGACACACACAGATATATATATATAGTCACACATATATGTGTGTTTCAGATATGCCTGTATGTGAATATGTGCGTTACGTTTTGTTTGCAATGTCCTGTACCCAGATATGCACCTATATATACAGGTAGACGTAGGTATGCACATACCTGTACGTATATATGCATATACTCATTTATTATTTGTTTATATATATATATAT
>NC_068982.1:173400755-173401819 GCF_001194135.2 Octopus bimaculoides | reverse complement strand
AAATAAATAAATAAAAACAAATACAAACGAACACGTATTAACAGAGTATATAGGTGATACAGACACTCCCCATACACACATGCACTTACAAAAGACACGCATGCGTAGACACATACAATAGGAATACAAAATACTAAATGGCTGATATCTAGCAAGGTGAGACACACATAAGAAGGAAGGAAACAAAGGACCACTGATGAGGTCACAGAAGTGTGACGAAAGAACTCTGGCCGAAATAAGATTAGGATTAATGTAATATAAAGCTGAAGCAAATTAACACCAAATATACAGTGCGTGTGTTTTTATTGGCTAAACTGGCAATATGATCATCCCCAAGTACAACAATATATATATATATATAGGTGTGTTTATGTATGTAATAAGGAGAGAGCACATACGTCTGTGTGTGTCTTTTTGGCTGTACGGCCTGGAGCTTCATCTTTGTGTTCTCTTGGGGACAAGCTCTGCATTTTTTGTCTGCTTTCTACCTATCTCTCTCCTGTAGCTCCAAGAAGCTGTAACATACGCAGTGACCACACTCCGACAAATCATTTTGGCAGGCTGAGTAAATTAGATGAATGCTCTGAAAACCCTTGACTATTAACCTATGTTTATTCTACCATGGCATGTACAGAAGACCAGATACGGGTAGACTCAATGGAATATAAGACTAATGTGTTCAGCGGTCAAAAACGTAGTCTCAGTAAAGTATTACAAAATGCAACGAAACACCTTGTATGGCCTGGTCTTCCATCATCAAGATCTATCGTCAGCCATCTAAACATCAGAATCCCAGTGATTACGCGTCAAATGCTTTACCTTTAAGTTAAACTGTTCAATAACGAATTGTTCTGCAATTTTAGGATTTATAAATCTAGCTTTATAAGACGCTAGCGTTAAATTCAGCTTACGATGAAAGTAACCAAAGTTTGCTTTAGATGTGTTGAAATAATTTATTCTCAAACGCATGATAATGCTAATACAATAGCATGAACAGGATAAACTATCCATAGAGTGCAGAAAAATTCGTTTCCGTATATATATATATATATATATATATATAT
>NC_068982.1:173399537-173400671 GCF_001194135.2 Octopus bimaculoides | reverse complement strand
TAGAGGAATATATTATTTTGTTTAAAAGAGTTCCAACACTGTCTGTTTTTTATGTTTTATTTATATTCCTGCAGAACCGATGTGGGGTATAGAATATGGAATATACAATATATAATATAATATACAAAATATAATATAAAATAAAATAAAATAAAAATGGATGGCACCATGAAATAAAGTATTGAATGTAGATGAAATATTGAGTGTTCAATATAAAGGATCAAATATATAAATATAAATACATACATATATATATATATATATATATATATATACATACATACGACGGGCTTCATTCAGTTTCCGTCTACCAAATCCACTCACTAGGCTTTGGTCGGCCCGAGGCAATAGAAGACACTTGCCCAAGGTTCAACACAGTGGGACTGAACCAGAGACCATGTGGTTGGGAACCAAGCTTCATACCACACAGCTGAAATTGACAGGTAATCGTTTCATTTATTGTTATGGCCACTCATGAGTAAAGCAAATCCGACTTTTTCCTGAGTATATTTATAGTAGTCAGTTATATTATGTATTCTAGTCGTGGCCATAACCTTCTCTCTTTTGGCAGCATATTTTCCTATGATATAATACACCATTTGGAGTCTTAGCTATCAAAATATATTATGAGCTATTCCTCCTCGAAAACACTTTTAAACAAATCATTGTACAAATTTGCAGTTGACCACGATGACAGAGTTAAGCTTACCATAAGAAAGAAACTACCGTCATTTTTTAACAACCTTCCTGTATTTTTCTCTTTTATCCTTAGCTGTAAGTTTCTTATATAAATACACAAACTTACTAATATGAGAAATGTAAAATTTAAATAATTTGCGACGTAAACGGTTGAAATATCATGTTCACCCGCCGGCTAACTAAAAATTCACAGCATATACATATTTTTATAGTATAAGGTCAAGTAGATAGATAGATGGAGAAAGATTGATAGAAATATACATTTAATGAATTATGCTATAGTAAAAGGCAACCATGTACAACGTAGAAAACTACTGAATTTAAAGCATGGAGATACAGAGGTAGAAAAAAAATGAGAAATAGTATATAAACTAAAGGCGTTTACATTTTTATGTATGAGCATACACACCACACACACATGTGTATATATTATAT
>NC_068982.1:173397483-173398098 GCF_001194135.2 Octopus bimaculoides | reverse complement strand
TATATATATATATATATATATATATATATATATAGAGAGAGAGAGAGAGAGAGAGAGAGAGAGAGAGAGACTCATACACCTACGTGCATACACGGACGCATATATATTTATGCGCATGTGTGTTGTGTATGCGTATATGCCAGTGTGTTTGGGTGTGTAATTTTTAAAAAAAATTATTCGTGCCTACACTATAACCTATCCAAGTATAATGGCTATTTTGAGTGCATTTCCGGATATAAGTACACCCAACACATAAGCTTCATTTTTGTGACTAGGGGGTCAGTGTGTTTATGCGTACCTATGTTTGTACTGGCACTGACTTGTGGCCAGAGTACTTTTGTAACAACATCAATACTAAAGGGTAAAACGCCTTTCCAATTAGGAACGTTGGTGGGAAGGTAACCTCCTGCCCCGAGAGTTGCGCTACTGTCAATCCAGGGGATAAACTAAACATTTGGAACTGACATACATAGATTCAGACGCGCATACATACACACACATATACAAATACATACACACACACACACACGCACGCACGCACACACACACACACACACACACACACACACACACATTCGATATACTCACATATTATTTGTATTATATATATATATA
>NC_068982.1:173393429-173396324 GCF_001194135.2 Octopus bimaculoides | reverse complement strand
ATATATATATATATATATATAAATGAAATATTCAAACACTGAGATTTGAAGTTAGATGTCACTACTGTTCATATCATCTGTGGATAAATTCAAAATTTGATGATATCACCAGTAGTAGCATTGGTGGAACGCAGTTATGATAGCTTTAAGGAGCTATGAAATATCGTAATGATGCTTAATGAGCATCTAGCTGCTAGAAATAAGAGCCAAGTCTTAAATAATCCATCGTAGCGCACCAATATATATGCATAAATGTACACACACACAAACATGCACACACACACACACATACACACACACGCACACACATAAGTATATATAGTAGGTGCTTTCTCGCATACGAGCAAAGTCATTGCTAGACAGAATCATTGATATGAATCATTGATGATGTAATGTGAGGCCCTTGTATGACTCTTGAAGCTGGCCAAAGGTTTGCGCATTCTATTACACAATGCACAGCTGTGCTGGCTAGCCGGGGGAACAGGGGCTACAGTATGAAGTCTTTTGAGATGCTTTTCTTTTTATATATGATATATATATATATATATATATATATATATATATATATTCTTTTGAGACAATATCACCTGGAGAAGAGATAGCCTTAAGAACCAAGATTTCTCCAAATTTGATGTGCCATTAAGTTAAAAGACAGCCTCATTGTTTGAAGATAGAAAACAGTTATGGATGCGAGTTTCTACCTCAATAAGTATGAACAGCGCGACAAGTGTCTGAATATATCTACAGCAACCAATGGACATAGCGCATATACAAAAAGAAAACAAACACGTGTATGAATTGAGTAATTTGCATAAATTAAACACAAATGAACTCAGTAAAGCATAGCCAGTGGCTTGTATGGACAACATAGAAAAATCACTCTTAGTTATATGAAATAGCATACAACGTTAATTCTTGATTTTTAACACTGTCTCCTTTCTTAGAAGATATGTCGCAATTATGTAATGTTACTTGAGAATAGTTTCATACGACAAGTGCGAAATAATCAAGATTCAAGAATTCTCCAAAGCTGACATGTTTAATGAACTGTTGATGGCAATCCATTTAAATCCAGTTGCTAATGTGTAAAAAAAAATGTTAAATAACCCAAACTTTTGATTTCTCATTTTAGGGAGATAAAGTATATAATATGATAATCCATTAGTAAGCTTTGTACGTTTATTATCATCCTGAAATAGATGAATGTGAGTGAAAACCCCACATTGTTGAGAGGTAAATATATACAACCAGATATGTTTAATCTCTTAGCTATAATCTGCAACCTACATTAAAATATGACTTCCAAAACTGATATAAGGCCATAGATAAGAGCAGCGTGTGATCGACTTGTAAAATCAACCCCGATGAATATTTAATGACAAGGATTACGGGGGAGACCTAATTGAATCCAGTCATGCATCCTGTCATGTCTGGCACTCTAACAGGATGACCTCTGCTATGATATATCGCTTTATGTTCAACTGCTAAAAACGAATAATAATGATAAAGGTAACGCAATGTACCACAGGTATCTATATGTGAGTGAATGTGTGTGTATTCAAGTTAAACAGACCATTGATTACAATCTCAGAAAGCCCATGAGGTCAATTGAAAAAGATCTCCACGTGTCAGAAGGAACAGTCAGAAATGTTGTCCACGAAGACATCAGATATAAGTCTTATATGATGAGGAAAGGTCAATTTGTAAGAAAAAGCAAAATAAAATCTCTACATCAGATCTAAACGGTTCTTAAACAAACTCAAAAATCCTGCAGAAGATTTGATTTGGTTTTACTCAAACGAGAAAAACTTCAACCCAGATCAAAAATTTAACGGAAGAAATGACAGATGACTATGTGCAGACCCTTCTGAAGTTCGAAGTGTTATGCATGCAAAATTTCCTGCAACTGTCATGGTTTTAGGGGCTGTCAGCAATGAAGGACATATGATGCCTCCTTACTTCTTTCCACAACGCCTTAGAGTTAACTCTGCCACCTACATTGAGGTCCTGGAAATAATTGTTAAGCTCTGGATAAACAGTGTATGCAATGGAAGGCCATAAGTGTTTCAGTAAGACTGCACTATCACACATGGCTCTAGTAACACAGGAATGGATGGGGGAACATTTTCATGATCACATAACTTCTAACATTTAGCCTCCTAATTCCCCAGATCTCAATCCATTGGACTATTACATGTGGAGCATTGTTGAGAGAAAGGTCAATGAACATGCCCATAACACCAAACATTCTTTGAAAGCTGCCATAGTCAGAATAATGTCCAAAATGAACCAGGACCACTTGATTCGAGCATGTAGATGATTTAGATCTCATATAGAAGCGTTTGTTGAAGTTGAAGGTGGCTTTATTGAATAACATTATAGAAAAGAAAGTATATATACATGTATTGTTCTTATATTGTTTAAAATATTATGTATCCTCTGAAGAAGGCGTTTTTTTTTTATCGTGATGTAATGTATTCATCAATCTATTAAAAAAATTCGTTAGAAACACCTGTAATAAAGTGACACTTCTCCATTGTTTATCATATATTTGTATGTAAAATTAATGTGGGATATAGAATATGGAATATACAATATATAATATAAAAATGGATGGTACAATGAAATAAAGTATTGAATGTCTTATTGAATATATGGAATATGTCTTATTGAATATATGAAATATTGAGTGTTCAATATAAAGGATTAAATATATAAAGGCGAATACGTATTTTCTATACCTGGTGGTATTTCATCATGGCCGGTATGACAGACTTTAACAGACCGGCCATGATGAAATACCACCAGGTATAGAAAATACGTATTCGCCTTTATATATTTAATCCTTTATATTGAACACTCAATATTTCATATATTCAATAAGACATATTCCAT
>NC_068982.1:173392308-173392816 GCF_001194135.2 Octopus bimaculoides | reverse complement strand
ATATATATTCATGCATACATACAAAAATCTGTGCGTGTGTGTGTATGTGCGTGCGTACAACATATATACGTAACTTAAATATCTTTCTATGGTTCTACTTATTTGTCTTGTTTGCGATTCAATATGCACTTATTCGTCTTTGATGTTCAAAAACATTATAATCTTAGCTTGCTTTTGTTTTACTTACACATTACTGCCTTGGCCACAAATGTGTTCTGCGCTTTTTTATATATGGTTATGCGTTTCTTTACTGAAAATAACGTAAGACAATTGCCGTACTGATGGTGTCTATTGTAGCAAAACAGGTATCTACAGCCGCCATCTTTTTCTTCGAGCAAAGAAAATGCCTCATTTTAATGTTATGACTATTGTAGAGAATTCTTGATTCATGAGTTTATCATCCCACTTGCTGGGACTTGGTATCAATTCCTACTAAGTAAAATTGCCTACTTTCTCTGGAAGCGGAGATAATTTCAATAAATTATGAATTCATATATATATATATATA
>NC_068982.1:173388476-173389760 GCF_001194135.2 Octopus bimaculoides | reverse complement strand
AAACTATATATATATAAAGTTGTAGTATATTGTCAACTTAATGTGACAATCCCAATAAGGGAATACACTACTGCTGTTTAGCCCTAGGAAGCTGGACCGCTTCCTGTCGGCCTTGACACAATTACTGTGTCCTTAAGTTTGTGAAGGGGAGACAAGCTCCCCCACCCTGCCTAGCCAGCATTCAGGGACATGTTTCTGAGTCTTTGCTCGTCATCAGCCTGAAGTAGCCTGCCAGCTGGATAGAGAGGCCTGTTTCTCCTTCGCAAACTTATGTAAATCATAGTGAAGTTCATTCACTGATCAGCAAAATTAGAAATATAATATTTCTAATATATATATATACAGTGGAAAAAATAGTACTCGAATATCAAAGGTAGGGTAATATGTTGTAGTTAGAGCTGAAAAATTATCATAAAACTGTTACTCAGAGTGTCACGTTCTCATTCGTCGGACATTTTGGATGAAAACTGAATCAAAATTTTAATTCAGTTTTTTATCATAACTGTCAACGAACGGGGACGTGAAACTCTGAGTAACAGATTAGTGTTAATTTTGTAGCTTTAATAAATCCATACACACATGCACACACACACACACACACACACACACACACATTCACAGATATATATGTATATACTGAATGGATAATTAAATAAGTTGGAGCCAACAAGAAGGAGTACAGAGCAACATTTATTTGTAATTACTACAATTGTTTCAACGCGATGTTGCTCTCGAGGTTCACAAGTATTTGGTTATATAACTGTTTCCTTGCATTGTGAGATCGTGTTGTTTCATCAGGTGATATTTAAATATTGCTTCTGGCTTCCGTAAACTCAAATTTGATATACTAAGCAGATACTACTACCTCGCATAACGAGGACAGACAGAGAGGATATGGTCGAAGCCAAAAATTTGAGTTTATGGACCACAGAATGAATATTTATATATCACCTGATGAACCATAACAAGATCTCACAAGGCCGAGAAACGGTTATATAACCAAATGCCTGCGAACCTGGAGAGCTACATTGCGAAGAAACAATTGTAGCGATTACAAATAAATGTTGCTCTGTACTCCCTCTTGTTGACTACAGCTTATTCAATTATCCATTCACACACTACAGAAGTCCCAACGCAAATCTGGCAGTTGGACGTGACTGGTTGAAATCTAAAGGTAGACGAGCTTTATACTGTACTCTACTACATTCTTATCAGAATGTAACCTAACTCTCTCTCTCTTGATATATATATATATATATATATATATATATATATATATATATA
>NC_068982.1:173385941-173388071 GCF_001194135.2 Octopus bimaculoides | reverse complement strand
ATATATATATATATATATATATAATATATATATGAAATTGCAAGCAAGAAGAATACAGTGCACAAGTCTTTTTAATGCATCAATTTACAATTGTTTCACCTTAATTTGATCTCATCAATCTTACTATATTATGTAACAATGGCGCAAATCCTGGCTTAATACCCAAATTAGATATACGAGGGGAGGGAGAGCTGAAAAGTTCCTGGATTTGACTAAAAGAAAATACATGGGGATCACTTAATTATGATTATATTGAACATATTCCCCTCTCAAATTCACACAGTTATTGCAGTGATCCTTCAGCTTTTCTAAGTCTTGAGAAAGAACCCAAAAGGTTGGGTCTCCAACCAGGCCTTTCGTGATATCCTTAAAGCCAAGAACTTTTCAGCATCCCCGTCGTATATGTGAGTAAGTGTGTATGTACATACACGCATACACACATAAGTTTATACATACATACATACACATAATAATAGCAATAATCTTTCAACTATAGGCCTGAAATTTTGGGTGAGGGAGAGGTCGATTACATTCACAACTAGTACCTATTTTATCGACACCTCGGTAGCATCTGAACTCAGAACGTAGAGATGGTTTAAATGACGCTAACCATTAACTCCGGCATGCTAACGATTCTGCCACACAGACATAGTTGATACAAAAGACTAAAAGTGTTACGAAGCTGATGTTTTAAAGCATCACTACTAATAGTTTCCTCTTCTTTGCATTCTTTCTGTCAATATTCATCGTTTCCTGAAATAATCTTTTCTATTCTAGACACAAGGCCCGAAATTTTGGGGGAGGGGACCAGTCGGTTAGATCGACCCCAGTACGCAATTGGTACTTAATTTATCGACCCTGAATGGATGAAAGGCAAAGTCGATCTCGGCGGAAATTGAACTCAGAACGTAAAGACCGATGAAATGCTGCTAAGCATTTGGCCCGGCGTGCTAACGTTTCTTATTTCTTTACTACCCACAAGGGGCTACACACAGAGGGGACAAACAAGGACAGACAAATGGATTAAGCTGATTATGTCGACCCCAGTGCGTAACTGGTACTTATTCAATCGACCCCGAAAGGATGAAAGGAAAAGTTGACCTCGGCGGGATTTGAACTCAGAACGTAGCGGCGTGCTAACGTTTCTGCCAACTCACCGCCTTCATTTCCTGAAATAATCTTTTCCCCTCTAAGCACGAGGCCCGAAATTTTGGGGGAAGTGAGCCAGTCGATTAGATCTACCCCAGTACGCAACTGGTACTTAATTTATGGACCCCGTAAGGATGAAAGGCAAAGTCGACCTCGAGGGAATTTGAACCCAGAACGTAAAGATAGACGAAATACCGCTAAGCATTTCGTCTTGCATGCTCATGTTTCTTATTTCTTTATTGCCCAGAAGGGGGTACACACAGAGGGGGGGTCAAGCAAGGACAGACAAACGGATTAATTCGATTATATCGACTCCAGTGCGTAACTGGTACTTTTTTAATCGACCCCGTAAGGATGAAAGGCAAAGTCGACCTCGGCGGAATTTGAACTCAGAACATAGCGGCAGACGAAATAATGCTAAGCATTTCGTTCGGCGCGCTAACGTTTCTGCCAACTCGCTGTCTTTGCTTCTTGAAATAATGCACAAGCAAAGATGAATAACATCGGATTTTATCGCCGCTTTCGTATATGATACTGGACATACCTACTTCTTTCTATGCACTTGTAGATATGCACTCACACACGCTGCCATATACACCTATACGTATGTATACCGGTGCATACATAATATATGTATATAAACGTAAGCATATGCGCGCGTGTGTGTGTGTGTGTGTGCATTTATGTGCTTGTGTAAATGACTACATATTTTTTATAAAGTTGTGTACGGTTACACACGTACACAAAAAAATTCTGACATCTAGTACGAGTGGTCTTGATTGTTATATGCCACTTAACTGTCACTATACAGCATCGTCACTTGTTCAACTGGCAAATCAATAAACATAATAATAATAATAATAATAATAATAATAATAATAATAATAATAATAATAATAATAATAATAATAATAATAATAATAATAATAATAATAAAAATCGGCGACTGGTTTTTTTTTTCTCTAGTTCTTTGCTGTGATT
>NC_068982.1:173384175-173384914 GCF_001194135.2 Octopus bimaculoides | reverse complement strand
GTGTGTGTGTGTGTGTGTGTACATACATGTATGTATATACATGCATGTTTGGTTGTATGGTTAAGAAACTCGCTTTGCAATCATACGGTGCTGGGTTCCGTCCCACTGTGCGAGACATTGGGCAATAGGCTTCTATATAGCTGCAAACCGACCAATGTCTAGTGAGTAAATATGGTAAACGGAAACTGGTGGAAGCCCGTTGTGTATATATATATATATATTTTTTTTTTTTTAAAGGATTTCTTTGTCTTATTATTTGGATTTTAGTTTACTCTTCGCCACATTCACACAACGTTTTACCGCCGCGAAACAAGTCTGGAATCCGACAGTGTTGATAGCCTAGAACTTGGGTTGAGTGCTTCTCTGGAAACACCCTACCATTATACCCTACAAGTACCTAAGATATATGCATAAGGCAAGGAAGATAATTGACAAACATTTATTCTTATTTATTTATTTATCTATTTATTCATATGATTGTAATTAATTAACAAATAGATCTAGCTGATGTTTGTAAGCTGGTGTTTGTCTATCAATTAATTATCTTCTCCGTTTTCTTCCTTGCTTTATAAATTCTGGTTAAACTTTTGTTTACCTCCACACATGTCTATTACTCAATTGCACTATAGCTTTGCAACAGTAAGCATTTGCATATATATATATAGGTATACATCCAGTAGTATACTGGATATTTATTATCCCTTAGATGGTGGTCTAACCTCTAACTATATACGTATAT
>NC_068982.1:173381624-173383341 GCF_001194135.2 Octopus bimaculoides | reverse complement strand
TATATATATATATATATATATATGTGTGTGTGTGTGTGTGTGTGTGTGTGTGTGTGTGTGTGTGTGTGTATGTATATATTAGGGAGTTATTCAACGGCGACCGTAAGTATTTGAGCTGAAGGTGCCTCGTGAAACTTAAAAGTCCACTGTGACGGGCCAGTCTCTACAACATAACAACAGGTAGTCAGAGAGTTTGTGAGACGGTGGAGCAAAAGAGAGATAAAAGAGAAATAAAGAGTGAGAGAGAAAAGAGGAGTGAGTGGGAGATGAGAGAGGGAGAGAGAGCAGAGAGAGGTAGAGAGAGCAGAGGGAGGGAGAGAGAGAGAGCAGTGACAAGTCCAAGTGTGAAGGATTCTATTAAATAGAGATTGAATTGAGAAACAGGATACTGAGACGAAAATAGTGAGAAGCAGCTGTCGCTCTCTCTGTCTCTCTCTGTCTCTCTGTCTTTGTCTGTATGTCTGTCTGTTTGTCTACCTGTCTGTCTTTCTCTCTCCCTCTCTCACTTTATATATATATATATATATATATGTGTGTGTGTGTGTGTGTGTGTGTGTGTGTGTGCGTGCGTGTGTGTGTGTGTGTATATATACATATGTGTGTGTATGTATGGAAAAAGAAGAAAACCAATGTTACCATGCGTCTCATGCCTCTCTTTTTCCTTCAAGTTACAATGGAATGTCCACATGGGTAGAATAAACAATTTGCAACGGTAGGTACAGAAAAACACACACAGAAACAAACACACACACACGCTCACACACACAAACAATCACACATACACACACACGCTTATATATATACAGAGATACACTTATATACGAATACACACACACAAATGTATGTATCTATCCATATGTATGTGTGCATGTGTGTGTGTATGTATACCGACTCAGAGCTCTTTTGTCTCAGCGAAGTTGATCTCTCTATACCTCTCCCTCTCTCTCCCTTTCTCTCTCTCTCTCACTCTCTCAATCTCTTTCTTTCTCTCTCATTCTTTCATTGTCTTACTTCCTCTCTCTCTCTCTCTCTCTCTCTCTCGCTCTCTCAATCTGTTTCTCTCGCTTTCTCATTCTCTTTCTTCCCCCCTCTCTCTCTCTCTCACTCTCTATCTTTTCCCTATCAATCAATTTATCTATCTATCTACCTAAGTTACCTATTTATGTGTCTGTCTGTCTGTCTATCTATCTATTTTTCTGTCTGTCAGTATAACTGTCTACTTAGCTCTCTCTCTCTCTCTCTCTCTCTCTCTCTCTCTCTCTCTCTCTCTCTCTTTCTTGTAATATAGTAATATAGTATATTTGTTAGCAATAGAAATGATCCGGCTGCAATTAAAATAATTATTCTATATTCATATTTCTCCGCTGAGATGTTTTCAAACCTCGCACTTGCAACATTCTCTTCACATTTTAGCGTTAAAGAAATAACCAGTTTATAAAATTACAAAATTCAGCTGCAATTAAGTGCAAAACTAGGGTTGCCAATGTCTTATTGCTAACAATGTAGCACGAGGGAATTCAAAGATCCAGTTTTCGGCAGCACGTCGATTAATGATAACAGCAAAAATCTGTACAAATATATTTCAATTAGAATATTTTTTTGAAGAGCTAATTCAATTAACCTTTTTATATCACATATCATTTCCGCTGTTTCTTCTATTTCTGAGCATTACGATACTACACATGTGTTGTGTATGTGTGTATGTATGTTATATATA
>NC_068982.1:173379766-173381481 GCF_001194135.2 Octopus bimaculoides | reverse complement strand
TATATATATATATATATGAATATATATATTTATATACATATGTAAATACACACATATATATGAAGATATATCACCATACATACATGCATAGGCGTGGCTATGTGTAAGGAAGTTTGCTTCCCAATCACATGGTTCCGGGTTCAATCTCACTGCATGAGACCATGCGTAAGTGTCTTCTACTGTAGACTCAGGCCAACCAAAGCCTTGTGAGTAGATTTAGCTGACGAAAATTGAAAGAAGACAGTCGTATATGTGTGTGTGTGTGTGTTTGTCCCCCACCACTGTGTGACAACTGGTGCTAGTGTGTTTACGGCCCTATAACTTAGCTGTTCGGCAAAAGAGACCCATAGAATAAGTACCAGGTTCAAGAAAGAAACTAAGTACTGGGACCGATTAGTTCGACTAAAATTCTTAGAAAGTGATGCCCCAGCATGGCCGTAGTCAAATGACTCAAACAAGTAAAAGATAAAAGGTAATAGATATGTGTGTGTGTATACCTATAAATGGAAAGACAGAGAGAGATAGAGAAAGAAGAAAGAGTGTGAGAGAGAGAGAGAGATACATCTGCTGCAAAAACCTTCAAGTCATTTTATTCATTAATCTCATGTTTACGTGTCACAAAAAGAAAAAAAAAGGCACTACAAAAGCATTTTAAGCTTTCTGGTTCAGCACCGAAGTCTCTGCTTCATTAACCCATTGTGCAATCAACACTCAAAATAAGTTCTCTGAAGATTTTATAAGTTGTCTCCCAGGTGCGACCAAAATTTAGAGAATCTCTAAATATACCACAAGCATAAAGATTTTGGTTTCTTGTTGAAACAACAGAAATGAAAGGAAAAAGATTGGTTTCACTCTCATTTTACGGTTACGAACTGTAAGCAAGCATTCACAAAAGGGTAACTTTTTTTTATCATATCTGTATTTGTATACACACGCACACATATACACAAATACAAACACAAACACAAACACATAGGCATACATACATGCATACATACATACATGCATATGCATACATACATACATGCATACATACATACATACGTACATGTATATATACAGGGGGTAGACAAAATAATGGAAACACCTAGCATCATAGTATCATAATTTTGAAATATCTATAAAACCGTCAAAAGCTTGTTTATTTTTTATGTTTTTTGATTTATTATTAGTGTTGCTTAATATGTTTTGCTAAAATTGTTGTTTCTTTTCAGATATCATCAGAAAAAGGTAATAAAATTCATTAAAATGATAGATCTATCGGACTTCCAAAGAGGTCAAACTGTTGGTGCTTGTTTGGCAGGCGCTAGCGCAACGAAAACAGCCGAAATGTTTAGTGTATCAAGAAATACGGTCTCAAAAGTAATGACAACCTTTGAGAAAGGTCGAAACAAAACTCCGGAAGAAAACCAAAACTTTCAGATAAGGACCGTCAGACTCGCGAATTGTTAGAAAGGATCACAAAAGTACAGCTCCCAAAATTACTGCAGAGCTTAATGACTACGTCAAGAACACAGTTTCCACAAAAACTGTTCGACGGGAGCTGTACAAAGCCGGATTTCATGGGAGGGCTGCAATCAGAAAACCACTATTTTTGAAAACAAACGTTACAAAGCGTTTAGAGTAGAGTAAAAACCTACAAAATTGGTACCTAGAGCAGTGGAAGAATGTTATTTTCTCGAACGAGTCATCCATTACTTTATTTCCGACCACCA
>NC_068982.1:173379100-173379756 GCF_001194135.2 Octopus bimaculoides | reverse complement strand
CCTAGAGCAGTGGAAGAATGTTATTTTCTCGAACGAGTCATCCATTACTTTATTTCCGACCACCAGCTGAGTATACGTCAGAAGACAGGCAAAAGAAACTTTTGACCCAAACTGCCTTCTTCGAACTAGTGGGGGGGGGGCTATATCTTAGAAACCCGCCGGTCCAATGTTTTCCCTTCATGGCAGAATTAACAGTCAAGTCTATTTAAGCATTTTATCTGATCAAATTCATCCTATGACTGCAGAACTGTTTCCGGAGAGAAACGCAATCTTTCAGGACGATAATGCATCAGCTCACACAGCTAAAGCTGTTACTGAATGGCACGAGGAACATTCTAGTGAAGTTGAACATCTTATCTGGCCACTACAATCCCCAGATCTCAACATTGTTGAACAATTATGGTACATTTAAAAAAAACAAGTAAGGAGTCGATATCCTACACTATCATCACTACAAGATCTGGAGAATGTTTTCGCTGAAGAATGGACAAAAATTCCTTTGGAAACAATTCAAACTTGGTACGAGTCCATACATCGAAGAATTCAAGCTGTAATTAATAGGCGGTCCTACCCCATATTAAAATAAATTTGTTTGAAACTTTAAGGTGTTTCCATTATTTTGTTCAACCCCTGTATGCATGTATATATATATATAT
>NC_068982.1:173376161-173376618 GCF_001194135.2 Octopus bimaculoides | reverse complement strand
TATATATATATATATATATTCATATATGTATGAATGCATGTACGTTTGTTTTATATCGAACTATATTAATATGCAATTTTACATTAAACTGAAGGATTACTCATGACAGTTATGTAGGGTATATATCTATTATTCTTTAAGAATAATGTTGACAGTGACTGTTTAGCCCTCATCGAACAGGATCTACATCATCTCTAGTAAGTCATTCTCAGATAGGCGGAGCTTCATTGAATGAAAATTAGGCTGCAAGGTAGGTTCTGGTAGAAAGATATAATGGAAGATTTTTATTGAGTAAACTTGGAGATGTGTTATTGCTCAGAATTCAGTCATGCATGTAGGGCTTGCCTGCTCCATGAAAATATACGAACGTGTTGCTTAAGTGACAAGAATTTGAAGTAATTTCCACTTCACACACACACACACACACACACACACACACACACACACACACACACAC
>NC_068982.1:173374668-173376055 GCF_001194135.2 Octopus bimaculoides | reverse complement strand
ATATATATACATATATATATATATATATGCAGATAGATAGATAGATAGATAGATAGATAGATAGATAGATATGGCGAAAGTGCGAGGCCTCATGATTGTGAGATTCCCAGACTGGATGAGCGTTGTGTTCTCGAGAACACATACCCACGCGCACGCGCGCACACACGTAGGTACACACTGCTCATTATTTTTTTTTTAACTTGGTATTTATCATATCAGTTTATTTTGCCAAACTGCTAAGTTACAGGGACGTAAGCACACGAACAGCTGTCGTCAAGTGGTGGTGGGCGACAAACACCGACACAAAGGCCACACACATAGATGTGTATAGAACGGGTTTCCTTGAGTTTTCGTTCACAAAATGCACTTACAAGGCTTTGGTCGGCCTGTGGCTGACAACTGCCGAACGTGCAAATACAGTGGGATTGAACCTGAAACGATGTTGTTGGAAAACAAACATTTTGTCACTGAGCCACATCTGCGCTTTATACACTGGTATGAACACACATTCACGTAGACTCACGTAGACACTCAAGTATAAGCTCTCTCTCTCTCTCTCTCTCTCTCTCTCTCTCTCTCTCTCTCTCTCTCTCTCTCTCTCTCTCTATCTATCTATCTATCTATCTATCTATCTCTCTCGCAGTTACATATACATACATGCAAATAAATATATACACACCTATTCACACGCAGGCAAACAGGCATACACCATGTCATATCAGGAGTTATTTCATAGACCAAACAGCTGGGACCAGGTGGGACGCATTTCACGCTCCAATGATTCGGTACATCAAGCGAAAAACACACACACCCGCTCCCCAATCACAACTTATCACTGCGGGCTGCCTGAGAAAAGATAATAAATGCTAGAATTGGAGGTTAAAATATAAAAAGAATAACAAAAACTGTTCATTTTTTTTTTCTTTCAAGAAACTTGCCATTAATAATAATAACATTAATAAATAATGCAATAGTAATAGTAATAATAATAATAATAATAATAATAATAATAATAATAATAATAATAATAATAATAATGATGATGATGATGATGATGATGATGATGATGATGATCTTTTCTAACTTTGATAGGACACACGTTTTGACAAACTGCGCACAGTCGAGTAAGTTGACCTGAAGTACTTGACGGTTTCTTACTTTATCGACTCTGGCAAGGATGAAAGGTAAAGTCAACCCCGACGATATTTGAACTCAGATAGGAAACATGAAAATCTAACATTAATACACATTTTATGTGTGTGTGTGTGTGTGTGTGTGTGTGTGTGTGTGTGTGTGTGTGTGTGTGCATATTACTGTTGTGACAACATTTAAACAATCTAAGCGGGAAAGAAGAATACAAAAAAAAAACCCTCTTGATATAGCCATA
>NC_068982.1:173367102-173373909 GCF_001194135.2 Octopus bimaculoides | reverse complement strand
TTTTAGAATAGGCACCAGTCAAGTTCTATGGGCAATGAGATCGATTTGCCCCTTGTTCTTGTTTGTCACCTGTCCTAGCTTGATTTACGCGTTCGCCACCACAACCTCGTTTAGGCTTAGCAGCCCTTCCTGTTTGTTTTCAGAGTCTTGTTTGTGTTACCAATTTTGACCCTCCGCAAAATCACAAATTTTATTTAATTTGCTTTGCAGGAGGAACTGTTTTATCAAAAGCGTATATTATTATATGATTGAACGCCACGCATCCTCTTCCAAGTAAGTTTTATCTATATCTATCTATACGCGTGTGTGTGTATGTGTGTGTGTGTGCGCGCGCGCGCGTGCCCGTGTATGTTTATCCTCCCACTGTCGCTTGACAACCGATGTTGGTCTGTTTGCGTACCCGTAACGAAACAGTTGGGCAAAAATAGATCGATCGAATAAGTACTAGGGTTACAAAGAATAAGTTCTGGGGGTCAATTTGCTCGGCTAAAGGCGGTGCTCCAGCATGGCTGCAGTCAAATAACTGAAACAAATAAAAGGATAAAAGAATTTTAAAAAAATAGTAGGTACAGGGCCAAAGATTTGAGAAGAAACAATCAACTTAATTACACATTAATTTCTTTTATCGACCTTCCCCACTCCCAGTTATATAATGGTACTTCCAAACGTGACAAGAGAGAAAAAGCAAAGTTAGACAAGATTTGAACTAAAATACTCAACTTTATTTATATATGGATTCAAACCACAATACATGGTCAACATTTTTAGTCCTTTCTATCCTGTAGCACTTCTTCCTGAAACTCCGATATCTGCACCTATGTAAGATCAATCATTCCTGCAATTCGTTTCAGAAGAAAAGATTTCCTGTTTCTTTGTCCAAAATCTCACTTCCTTAATCTTTTGAATAACACCTTATAGTTGCCGCTATTGTTGTTGCTTCAGTCATCATCATCATCATCATCATCATCTTCTTCTTCTTCTTCTTCTTCTTCTTCTTCTTCTTCTTCTTCTTCTTCTTCTTCTTCTTCTTCTTCTTCTTCTTCTTCTTCTTCTTCTTCTTCTTCTTCTTCTTCTTCTTCTTCTTCTCCTCCTCCTCCTCCCCCTCTTCTTCTTTAATCAATACCGACACCCTGGCTTACTCCTATTTAACCTCAACTTTTGGAGATAATGTCTACGTTATATTGTTGTTAAATAGCTGAATTGCTAAATAGCTGAATTGCTAAATAGCTGAATTGCTAAATAGCTGAATTGCTAAAAAGTAATAATTGCAACAATAAATTTAAAATATAAAAGATAAACGTTTGACCGACAGGTGATCATTCGTCTCTCTGCGCTACAAGAATCTATTCTGACTTTCTTTTGGTTGTCTAACCTTAACACTTTTAACCTAGTAGTACACTATGATAACTCTTATTCTGATTCAAGCAATTGCTACCTGTTGTTATTGGAAGTTTAGACTGACGAATGTATTTGATGGTTTTTCACCAATGCATTTTCTGTTGCTGCAGTTTTTCTGAAATGACTCGCTGGCAGGAAATTTTGCGGACAGACATCACTTACGTAGTAAGTAATTATAAGTAAAATAATAAATATATTCGTCAGAGAGGAGAGAAGATACAACTGTGGATCAGCAGTTGGTGTATGTTTGTGAGCTACTTCATGATAATCAGTCACCTTTATTTGGAGGCATTCTAGCATGTCTGTGTGTATCAGCAACTGTGTTCCAAATGGAGGAGCAGTTGTCCATTGAGGATCTCACTGAACTTTGTCGAGGGTTAATACTCTTCTTTTACTTGTTTCAATCAGTTGACTGAAGCCTTGCTGGAACACCATCTTTAGTCGAACAAATCGACCCCAGGACTTATTCTTTGTAAGCCAAGTACTTAACTATCAGCCCCTTTTTGCTGGACCGCTAAGTTACAGGGACGTAAATACACCAACATCGGATGTCAAGCGATGGTGGGGGCACAAACAGATATATATATATATATATATATATATATATGATGGGCTTCTTTTAGTTTCTGTCTACCAAATCTACTCACAAGGCTTTGGTCGGCCCGAGGCTATAGCAGAAGACACTTGCCCAAGGTGCCACGTGGTGGGACTGAACCTGGAGCCATGTGGTTGGGAAGCAAGCTTCTTACCACACAGCCACTCCTACTCTGAAGAATTCCAGTCTTTGGAATGCAATTTTTTCTGTTAAAGATTCTGAATGATAGTGAGTGGCACTTAAAACAATCGTTAAGGGTTCCAGATGTATGGTCATGTTTAAAGGTGAGAGCATGCAATCATTTTTACTTGTTATTTGTGGTGATTGTGTTTTAAAATTATCTTTGAAAAACTAAGAACAGTTAATATGACGCTACGGTGGGGTATTGCCGAGATTTCTGTTTTTGGAGTCAGTTCAGATTGATTGTGCAATATCTGGATTGTAAAGGGATAACGATTAGGTGAGAAAGGCTTGAGAGAATAAAGGATAATATAACCTGCGTACAGTTGCACATTGTTAGATGTCAGGCAATTAGATCATTGATGTATAGGAGGAACCCTTAAGCATATCAAAGTAGATAGGGTGTGGACCAGAGGGAGGGAGAGAAAGAGAGAGGGGAAAGGGAGAGAGAGGAAAAGAGGAGAGAGGGAAAGAGAGATACATCGGCATATATCACGACAGTATGATCTCACAGGAATGGACCGATCCACGATACGAGAGGAGGAAGAGATACAAAGGAAGGTAGTTTTGACTGGAGTTTTGCGTGTCTGATACAGTCGAAAGCTTTGAGAAAGACGAGGGCAATAATATCGATTTCATCAAGTTACTCAAGAAGAAAACCCACTGGTATGTGACAGAAGATTAGGGCTCCAGTAGATCTGGTTTTTCGAAAGCCATGCTGATATTCATTAAGGAGAGATAAAGGAAAAAAGCAAGAGAGTGGGCCGAGAGAGAGAGAGAGAAAGCAGGAGGGAGAGATTCAATATGTTAGGTAAGGTTACTGGTAATGGCTGAGCTAAATTCTTCAATGTTTGCCCTGAAGTTTTCGGGTGGTGACCTCCTCATTCAATAGGTCATGGTACTTAACATCATTAACCTCACAACTGATTTTATCATTCGAACTTCTGACTCATCTCACTTCAACTTTATTCCAGTATATCTGTTTCAACTTCGAAAGACCTCCAGTGAAGCACTATAGTATATTGAAGTGTAGTTAATTCAATAATGTCATGTAGTGTGGATGAGGGGTTGGACATGAAATAACCTCGGAAAGTGCGGTCTCCTGAAACGGGCGTAGCTTGAAAGAGAAATAAAAAGAAAACAAATAATCGAAAGAAAATGTATCCAAACAAAAACAGATGGGTGAAAATCTGTTTCTAAGATAAAGATGTATATCTTCCCCAAAGTACAGGGCAATGTTTTGCTAAGGAAATCTTCCAGGGAGATTCCATGATGGGTATTAACCTTTAAGCAAACTCCTACAGCTCATGGCACACAAGTGTATTTCACAAGCTATGCCAACTGCTGTATTCCACACATTGCAGAATTGATAAAATAACGTAAAAAATATTTTCTCTCGGTTAGTTAACAGCGGGAATTGAACCTGCTTACCGAAACCATGGAATTATTCATTCATTTTCGTACGAGAGAGTAATTTAGTTTGGCACTGAAAACGATGCTACACTCTATTCATCTTTCCATTCAACCAATTTTAGAACTTCTTAAACCACACTTAACCCACGTAGATGTAAAAACCATCAAAGAACTTTTCCAACAAGCTCCTTACTATCTTTAAACTTAGAGCCGTATATTCAGACATAATCTGTTCAGTGTATCAGACCAATCTATTTCAACAAATACTTTCCTACTATAAGTGATTGACTGTCTAACCATTTAAGGATCAACAATTAAGGATCCCTAACGTTATTCTCTTCTAGATGAGACGGGCTTAAGGAACAGAGCACCTCTTTAGGCCACAATCACAAGAGTTGATCTCAACAATGCCAGTTATTAGAGCATGTGCCAACTTTACAAACTCTGCTAAATGCGTTAATTTCCATGTTATGGTGCTTATTTACAGATATAAATACTTGAACATTAGAGAGTTATGTATCTTTGTCATTGGTACAACACAGGGCAATAAACAAGATACGAAATAACAAACTATCAGTTGTATACTTTGTATCATAACTCAGCCCAACCGCTCAAATAAGCTTACTTTTTAGAAAATTGGGAACTCCATATTTTTAGTCCTAAGCATCTGGAGAAAAAAATATTCATTCCGTTCATTAGAAGCAGAAACAATTATTTTCCCTCATGCGATTTTTAAAATATGGACCACATGTTTTCTGCACTAAATCAAAAGAGAACACAAAAACAGGAAGGTCGAAATGGCAACAGTTTGAAGTATCGGCTGAAAATTCCACACGACCAACTACCTCAAAGTTATAAGGATGCCTGCTCAAGCAAAACTAATGACGTTTTCACCACGCAACAAAAATATGTTAACATATGGTGTCGATAACACCAACATCCAGCAGTAATATACTGTCAGAGAGTTGGTCAGTATTGCCATCGCTGTCAATAGCAATATCACCAATGCCTTCACCTTCGACATTTACTGCAGCATCATCATCTGCTCACTAATCATCACTACCGTCTTCATCGTGCCATCGTCGTCATCATCATCGTCATCATCATCATTGTCGTCATCATCATCGTCGTCGTTATTACCAACACGGTCACAGTAAAGTAATCTTTTACACTACCGTCATTAAAATCCTTACAATACTACAGGGTGTCCACAAAGTCTGGGTACATGGGGATCAACACCTACTTTAAGAAATTATTGTTTCTTATATTTAATTGTTTATGTTATGATTTTATTTACTCCACGTATCCACACGGGGATTAACACATATTTTAAGAAATTATTATCTCTTATATCTAATTGTTTATGTTATGATTTTATTTATTTTATATACCCAAACTTTGTGGACACCCTGCATAATCACAACCATTACAAGCACACTTATTAACCTCTGCAGCGGCACCATTGTCCCTTCTACCTTTCCTCTTTTACCTCTCGTCTCCCTCATCTTTTTTCACACACCGTTGTATATCGCATGTCATCTGATTTATCACACGGCACTAAAAACTATATCCATTAGATTACATATTAAAGTGTTCAAGTGTATGGTTAGGGTGTTGAGGCTACGATCAAAAGGGCATCGATTCGATCCTTGGAGCAGGTGGTGCTTTGTGTCCTTAAACAATGCACTTGATATTAAGTCTTCAGCTGAAAATGTGTTGTAGCCGAGTGGTGGTGCAGTCCTTTTTGCCTTTGGTGATCACATTTTCGATGATCTGCAAAAGTAAAGCTAAGTGGGCTCAAAGAGCCTATACGTCTGCTCACGACAATTAGCAAAAGCACAGCACATGCTACAAACCTCTAGAATTAAGAATTTTCCCAAAATTATATGTTGTTACTAAAATAACAGTGTAGCAATCTGGAGAACTAAGGACACCAGTGGAGTTTTGCTTCTGCCTCATACTTACACATAATCACGCGCATACGGTATCTGATCGCAAGCGTTGCTGAGTCTCTTGTAAGATCCTATTGCAATCATGAAATTCTAATTCGATCCGTCACATTTTCGGTCAGTGTCTATTATAGCAAGTGGTGAACCTTGGTCTTGTAAGGGAAAAATGGGTCCGTGGGAACGGTGTAGGAGCTCGTCGTGTGGACTGTACTTCAAATTCTAAGGTCTAGCATTGTCACACGCAGTGTCATGCAGTTTCTGCTTGGGGACTGCATTAAGCGCAGAATTGTCTGCGGAATATTCAGTCACCTACTCATTAATTCGAGAAGTAGAAAGTTCAGTTAAACGGAAACCAAATACTCAAAGATAGGAGCGACACATGATCCACTTATAGATTATATATCTTCAAATACACACGCAGATACACACACACTCCCACACACTCCCACACTCTCACATACACACACAGATGTGTGTAGACGTATGCCGCAGTTTATATATATATTATGCATATATATATATATATATATATATATATATGCATAATATATATATATATATATATATATATATATATATATATATATATATATATATGTATGTATGTATGTATGTATGTATGTATGTATGTATGTGTGTGTGTACATGTGTGCTTGAATGAGTGTCTATACTCGTTTGCTCAACAACTTCACGTCGCTTCAACGTAAGGAAACGCTCGCATGCATGCGCACTTGTGTCTAAACGTACGTTAAGTTAATATAGTTGGTTTCATCGCATCAAATAACATAGAACAGCTTAGTGATGTCACTGTAACAAAACTCAAGAGACTTATGTCACGCTTCCTGCTTTCCACATACAAAATCCTACAGTATATGTTTTTAGATGAGTACCACTTAGTGGGATTGGCTCTGGTTTTGACATTCTTGCCTTGTACAGTGTTCTGTGTCTGGCGACAAACACTTGTTCGTTTACTATCCTGTGAATAGTTAACTATATAAGGATATGAGGATCCTTCGACGTATTATCTGTGGATACATACATATGCGTATGAGCTTAGATATATGTCTGTGTGAGTGTATGTGTGTGTGTGTGTTTGTTCGTGTGTGCGTACGTGTGTAGAAACAGACGAATAGATAGATAGATAGATAGATAGATAGATAGATAGATAGATAGATAGATAGATAGACAGATATAGGTGTATGACAGTATGTTGTATATATATACTTCTGTACATATATATACATATATATATATATATATATATATATATAT
>NC_068982.1:173365010-173365626 GCF_001194135.2 Octopus bimaculoides | reverse complement strand
TATATATACACGCAAACACGCGCATGCACATATATATATATATATGTACGTGTGTGTATACATATATACACACACACACATGAGTATCTGTATGTGTGTGCGTGTGCGTGTGAGTGTGCGTGTGAATGTGTGTTTGTGTGTATGTCTGTTTGTGTGTGGGGGAGAGAGAGAGAGAGAAAAAGAGAGTGTGTCACAGATCAACCTTAACGTAATCACTAGCCACCACCTAACCCAATTAAGGCTGACAAAGGGACACTAATAACAAACTAGAACTTTAACCATAAAGCCAAAAATTTCATTAACGAGAAAAGGAACAGATAAAATTAAGACCAAACATTGGAAGAACCCTGCCACAATAAGAACTGCAATCAAGGATAGCATTGATATACTTCAGAGATATACAACGAGATAACAAAACAGACAAAAAGAGAAACATACAACATGATAAACGTTCAACTACCTAAGCACTACAATGATAACAAAAATAATCTAAATAGCGACATTCCATCCCCAGCTGCTCTAATGGGAATCATGACGGTTTCAGCACGATATATTCGTATATCTATATGTATATATGTATATAAAGCTACATTATATGTATATAAAGCTATGTATA
>NC_068982.1:173362152-173364162 GCF_001194135.2 Octopus bimaculoides | reverse complement strand
ATGCACTGAAATTGTTTTGAATTTGGCGCCAAATTATTCAAAACGTAACGGATTATGAGGCGAGATGGATCTTTCATTTTAGGTACAGCAAGACATGCTGAGGAGAATTGAGGCACTTGCTGGAATTCGAAATCCTAACCCAGGTATATCTGTTCCCTCATTCTACGGCTTTTTACCTGAGACAGTATGTTAAATTCCGCTCGTTTGCCCGATTTCTGTTGATACGTTGCATATTTTCAGTGAGATAGGTAGTTAAGTTATGGTGTTTTACTTCCACTTTCTACCAATCTTGTGTTTCGTAGACCCTCTAATATAATTATGGCGTGTGTAGAGTGAAAGCCTCGAGGCAGGAACATAGGAGATGAACATAAGAGATGTGTCGTATGCATTCGCTTGCTTTCTCCCCAAAAGCTTATATTTGGTGGCGGGAGCAGCCAGATTTGAAGTCTCAGATGTAACTGCCCGAAACTGTAAGGATAATTTGGTAACATGACTTATGAGAGGAGGCTGCGAGTGACCCATCTTTGTTTTTTTTTTTTCCTGTCCGTCTTCGCATCGTCTATCAATCCGGATGTTTTATTTTCGTCTGTTGCGTTCTTGTTCCATTTTCTTAATATTCATATATACATATAGCGGCATACGTACGCTTTTGCTCACCTTGTAAGTAAGTATGTATCAAAATTGTGTACAACCCTTTTACTCTTTCTTTTAGTTCCCCTCATACTTTCTTCTTTCTTTCCTCTTTTCTTTGTCTCGCTGCCCCTCTCTCACATTTCATGGCCTTTTCTTTCTTTAATTCCTACTTTTCCTCCTCGTCTATCTCTCTTGTACCTTTCTCTACGTCCCTTTGATTTCCTCTCTTTCTCGTTCTTCCCTAATCTTTCAATCCATCTGTCCCTACTTCTCTCTTTTCATTCCACATGACCGGTGTTCGGCCAGGCATGATCTTTCTTTCTTGGCTCGACTGCCGGCCGCGAAGCATCTCTAATATTCCTGTCTCTTGACTTTCATCTCTTTTGTTCATCTCTTATGTTCCTGCCTCAAGACTTTCACTCTACACACGCCAGCTCAACTTGATTCGTCTTTATTAATCGAAAGACACCTTTTTGTTATTTTCTTGTTGTTTGCATTTGTAATTGTCTAACTTGCTCTCCGCTTTTTGTCTTTGTTTTCGTACACTTTCGCTTGCTTTCTCCCAAATCGCTTAGATTTTGGGGGAAGCAGACAGATTTAAACAGTCTCAAGTGTAATTGTTCGAAACTGTAATGATAATTTGGTAACTTGACTAATGAGATGAGGCTGAGAATGACCCGTCCTTGTTTTTTTTTCTGTCCGTCTTCGTATCGTCTGTCTGTCCGGCTGTTTTATTGCCGTCTGTTGCGTTCTTTTTCCTCCTTTGGAGGAACCCTATTTCGGCCGCTTATCTTCGCGATCGTACTTTTGCGATCATTACCTAACAATCGTCACCATGAGTGAGGATAAATACGAAAGCCGAACTGAAGTATTTTTGTTTTGTTTAGTTTTTTTCCCCAACTTTTCTTCTGAGGGTCGAATATCCTGTCCAGGTGGGGAGTTTATGCGCCATGAAACCGGGAAACCGGTCATTATAAGTCGACATGACTCGAGAAGGTAACGTAAGATTTTTGCTTACCTACTTCCATTACTCGTGTATACGGCTCCAAGATACTCCGCTTCTCCCAGTGCACTCTGCGACGTTCCACTAACATGCAGCGTGCACTAGGAAGACTTTCTTGTGAGAACCAATGTCTCAGTCTTCCCTACCTCAACTCTCATCCCTACCTCGCACCACTCGGCAGCAAGCCCATTCAGTGCATGCTGGAGATCACCTTCGGATAAGCCAAGTAGCCCCGTGTCGTTTGCAAATGTGAGCCAATCGAACCTACACCCACCGTTTGCGATACCACTTCCACAACGGCTATGCATGTCATTTCAGTTCATAAGTATGTGTATATATATATATATATATATATATATACATATATATATATA
>NC_068982.1:173359180-173361987 GCF_001194135.2 Octopus bimaculoides | reverse complement strand
AATATATTATTTTATTTAAAAGAGTTCCAACTCTGTTTTTTATGTTTTTTTATTTATATTCTTGTAAAATTAATGTGGGATATGGAATATATAATATATAATATAAAAAAATATGGATGGTACAATGAAATGAAGTATTGAATGTCTTATTCAATATATGAAATATTGAGTGTTCAATATAAAGGATTAAAAATATAAATTTATAAAGGCGAATACGTATTTTCTATACCTTGTGGTATTTCATCATGGCCGGTATGACAGACTGTAACATACTGTATATATATATATATATATATATACACTATACTATATATATATATATATACACTATACTATACACGCGTTTATTTTATGTATATAGAAACATTTATATACATGATTTTATATATATATGTATATGTAAGTATACATACATATATTCTTTTATTGTTTTATTCCTTTACTTGTTTCAGTCATTTGACTGCGGCCATGCTGGGGCACAGCCATTTACTTTACTACATTTTCACTAAATACATACATATATGCACACACACACACACACACATATATATATATATATAAAGTATACATGTGTTTAGTTTATACATATAGAAACATTTATATATGCGTTTATACACAAACACACACACATATGTGCGTGTTTTGAGAGTGAGAGAGAGAGACACACACACACACACACACACACACACACACAATAGGAACACAGTTAATAATTGTTGATCAGACTTTTTCATTCATATCTGTAAACAGCAGACACTTCAAAATTTCACTGGATATGCAAAATCTACAGATGAGTATGTATATATATATATATGCATAGACACAAATATATATGCATGCATGTATGTATGTTAGTATGCAGGACTGTTCATACTTACTGATACACAAATAGTTTATTTGTCGAATGGGTAAACACTGTCTGAGTAATTACAGACATTCTAGGTGTTAATATGAGACATATTAGATCATGTAGTCCTTCATATTTGCAAAATAGGAAGAAGCTACGATTTTACGCTGCTTAACTGTATATGGTTTCAGCTTCTTCCTCGAAGCACTCGACAGCATTCACACACACACACAAACATACACGTATGTGCATATGTGTATATGTACGCACGTGTATGTGTCTGTTAATATGTGTGTATCTGAGTGAGTACGTGTGTAATACAATTTTTTTTCCTTTAATAGAAATAGAGCGTAAACCAAGCATTTACTAGACAGCCCAAACCAGCACAAAACACAGCTTCTAGAAATAAATAAATAAATAAATAAATAAATAAATAAATAAAATTAAATAAATAGGATAATAAGGGAAAGAAAAGCGTATCCCATGTCGCAAGTTATGAAATTCCTTACGAGCCAAAAAGTATTTTAACAGGGTCTCTATGACTTGCTTGTAACAGGTACCATCTTTGTCTCACTTGTTGTTGGCACTCCGTCGCTTACGATGTCGAGGGTTCCAGTTGATCCGATCAACGGAACAGCCTGCTCGTGAAATTAATGTGCAAGTGGCTGAGTACTCCACAGACACGTGTACCCTTAACGTAGTTCTCGGGGATATTCAGCGTGACACAGTGTGACAAGGCTGACCCCTTTGAATTACAGGCACAACAGAAACAGGAAGAGAGAGTGAGAGAAAGTTGTGGTGGAAGAGTACAGCAGGGTTCGCCACCATCCCCTGCCGGAGCCTCGTGGAACTTTAGGTGTTTTCGCTCAATAAACACTCACAACGCCCCGTCTGGGAATCGAAACCGCGATCCTATGACCGCGAGTCCGCTGCCCTAACCACTGGGCCATTGCGCCTCCACTTTGTCACACTAACGTCTAAAGAAATGAAAACAAACACACAGGATAATGTAGTCCTAGGTACACTGTGTCTGAAAGAAAAAGAAGGTAGTTGATGGATGGAACGTATTTGATATGTCTGCCCGTTCGTTTGTTCGTTCGTTCTATCGGGGCTTTATTGAGACAAAGCAGTCGCAAAAGCCGAGGCCAGCCGATGTCATTACCGACAGTTCTCAGCACATAAATGAATGAATAAGTACAAAAAGAATGCTACCGCTACCTTCACCATCACCACTACCACCAGCAACAGCAACAACAACAACAGCAACAACAACAACGACATTTAACATGACAAAAATAACAACAATGACATCAGCAACGAAAAAAAAAAACTCCATTTCTCCACCCTCTCCGCCAAGCCTATTTTCCGAAAATCTAGCGCGAGAGAAGAGATAAAAATGGAATTTTTAAATAGTTTTAAACTTCACAAACACTTGACATTTGAAATCAACACGTAGAGAAAGAGGGTAGACGGGGGTGATGGTAAGTTCCGGCTTGCTGCTTTACTTCCGACCCGGATGTTTTTGCCGTCGGCAGCAAATGACTCCGCGTGCCTATACTTATATGTAAAGCATATTTTCTTCTCAAATATCCCATAAGTTGATCCGCCATACATTACTAGCACACAGACGTTCAGATGCCTACACACGCACACAGATATGTACGCACACCTACACATACACACATTAACAAAAACACTCAGGCACAAGTGTTTATTTATGCACGTAGTTTTGTGTCTTTCTCTGATATTTTCCAATCCTCTTCTCCTTCTATCCTCCCGCCTATCTCTTTCTCTCTTCCCTCTTCATCTCTCTCTCTCTCTCTCTCTCTCTTGTCTTTCTCTCTACCTCTCTCTCTTGTCTTTCTCTATCTCTCTCTCTCTCTCTCCATATGCGTATCTAAAAATATATATATTTGTACATATTTTCGTATACATATATATATATATATATATATATATA
>NC_068982.1:173356725-173359001 GCF_001194135.2 Octopus bimaculoides | reverse complement strand
ATATATTTATATATACAACACATAAATATACATATATCTATATCCACACACTTCTTCAAAAAATCCCGGATATATCTCCAACAATAATCATACTTTCCTGGAGTGGGCCATGATGCCCCATACATGACTAAAAAACTTCACCAGGTGGTGCTATTAAGTTAATATATATATATATATATATATATATATATATTTATATATATAGTGTATGTGGATATATGTATATCTATGAGCTATATATGAGTATTTATATAGTTACTGTATATACTATAGGTATATACGTACATTCACACATATGAATAGACAAACAGATCGACAGACAGACAGACAGACAGACAGATAGATAGATAGATAGATAGATAGATAGATAGATAGATAGATAGATAGATAGATAGATTGATAGATATGCATACATACATACATACATACGTTCGTACGCACGTACAAAGTAGCGTGATAATATGCCGAGCAACTTTTGATACTGTAAGATGTAAGCGAACATCAGAGAAGCCTTACGCTTATATGAATTCATTAAAGAAGTATTCGATTCTGTTCTCCACTCATGGTTGCTGAAGACACTGTATTAGACAAAAGTACCTGCTGCTTTATTTTCTGTGATTGAAATGCTTACAACGAGATGGTCAATGATTCTCTCATTTGTAACTGAAGGCAGAATGATTGTCTCCGATATTATAAATATTTGAAAGGAAATATTTCTGAGAGACAGTCTGGGTGTGTTTCTATTTATTTTGGCATTAAAACAACTGTCATTTGCGAAAATCCGCTGGTTATGTGCCAGGGTTTACAATAGCAATGTAATCCACAGTTTCTTCTTGGACGGTCTCATAATCAATATGCACAATTTTTACAATGCTGATATAGGAATGGAATTTGGCCAAAAGAAATGTTCATATTTGATAGCCAACCGCAGAAAATCCCCAAACCTTTGCATTAATGGTCCCTCAATATCCCTTTTTCCATACAGCGAGTAACACAAACACCTAGATATTGATGAAAATACATCATACGCAGGTGTTGTGAACAAATATAAAGTGTCCAAAGAATATCATACCAGGCTAAAATAATAGGTATCAGTTGGAGCATTCGTCTCGCAAGGCAGGTCACGAAATATTTGAGGCACCAAATTCTGTTAGCAATAACTGGGGTACTTGACTAATCTATAAAGGAATCCGCTCCATAGGTATTTAAATCCAAAAGATCTTGATATCAACTGTAAATTCTTTCAGAGACAGTGATATTGACAGAATCTCTCTCAAAAGAAAAGGGGAGGAATGAGACACCTTGGTCCCCAAACGTCAAGAGAATATCATTCTGTGAGCCGGTGATGAACTTTTAAAGAAGCACTCACTTCCTGAGGCACCCTGCCATGTAAACCTAGAATTTCAGGACAAGCATACTTCAATAATAACCTAAAGGAGAAACATTCAACACACTACAAAGAGATTATGCATAGATATGTTTCCAGTAAGCCTGGAAATGATAATTTTAACATGAAGTGCTGCTTCTCTTGATTTCGTGATCTTTAAAACACGTCATCTCCAAGGCTATGCACATGCAATTCAAGTGCAGTGATAGCTACAAAATGTCCTATAAACAAAAAACAAAAAACAAAATGAAAATAAGAACAGTGAAGTCTTTAAACCCCTAAGACACAACTGCAACTGTCGATAATGGAACATTTCTGTGGAAGACATTACACAGATGATCAGCAGCTGTCCAAAAATAATATCTTATCGAGATATTATTTCCTGTTACTAAAACGATATGCAATGCGTTCTGTAGGTAAGACTTGAGAGAAATATAGACAATGATCCTGTTACTGAATACATATATATCAGCGCAAAGACTATTGAAGGAATATCCCCATCAAAACTTCTGCCAAGTGCATTCACCGTAGGCCTGATATAATTGTTTGGAGCAGAAACAAACAAAAAAACCTCATATGCCATAATAAAGACTGACATTACAACGCGACTAATGTGAGCATTTCTTCAATAATCAAAGTAAAGCAAAATATTTATGGACCACTGCTTCAAAACCTGCTACTTCACTACCTTGTTTATAAATTCACATACTAATAATTATTCGTGCAATTGTTTGTGACAGTAAATATTCGAGAATATGGAAAAGCTATGATTTTTCAAGAAAAGCAAAATACTAAATAACACACTTCATAGATACAATCTGCAAAGTAGAATACTCAAAATATTTAAAAAAAGCTTTCCTAAAATTTAACATTCATACTAATTATGTTA
>NC_068982.1:173353237-173356338 GCF_001194135.2 Octopus bimaculoides | reverse complement strand
ATATATATATATATATATATATATATAAAGAATAGGGAGAATTATACTCCGTATATAGCACAACTATTTAGTGCTCAAAGTTAATTAAGCTATTGGAATATTACAGAAGATATGGGATTTGAGAGAAAATTCTGGGTTATCAGTCTATATATGAAAAGTAAAACTTCAATCCATTGAATGCTTTATAAAAATATATATGTAAAATAAATATTTCGATATGAGAGGAGGCAAATATACACATTGGAACAATATATATTCAGCGATATTTAAATCATATAAATTTGTACGTACAGGATCGGTTCGTCGCATCACATGTGCTAATATTAAAGATCACAAAAGTATATGGAAAGTTCGAATGGTGAAAAGTCCAAATTAAAATCCAAATGTGAAAATTAACGTATACATCCTACGGCCGTTTCAGTGACATAGTAGTAAGAGTAGCTATCGATTTAAAATCCATTCCAGTATCGCTGTTTCCTTCATGAATGAAATACCGATTTGGATTTTAAATCGATATCTACTTTTACCACTATGTTCCTAAAACGATATCTACTATTACCGCTATGTTCCTAAAAACGTAGGATATATACGTTAATTTTCACGTTTGGATTATAATTTGGACTTCTCCCTTCGAACTTTCTATATACTTTTGTGATCGTTAATATTAGCACATGTGATGCGACGAACCGATCCTGTACGTACAAATTTATATGATTTAAATATCTCTGAATATATATTGTTTCAACGCGTACATTTGCCTCTCATATCGGAATATTTTTTTATGAAGCATGCAATGGATTGAAGCTTTACTTTTCATATATAGACTGATAACCCAGAATTTTCTCTCAAATTCAATATAATCGATTCATCCTCTCCCTCAAAATTGCTGCCCTTGTGGAAACATTTGAAACCATTTAAGGTGGCGAGTTGGAAGAATCGTTAGCGCATTGGAAAAAATGCTTAGCGGTGTTTCTCCCGTCGCTACATTCAGAGTTCAAATTCCGCCGAAGTCAATTTTGTTTTTCATCTTTTCGGGGTCGATGAAATAAATACCAGTTGAGTACTGGGGTCGATGTAATCGACTATCTGACTATCCCCGTCCCCCAAATTTCATGCCTTGTGCCTATAGTAGGAAGGTTTATTATCCTCCTCCTCCTCATCATCATCATCATCATTATTATTATTATTATTATTATTATTATTTTTATTATTATTATTATTATTATTATTATTATTATTATTATTATTATTATTATCATTATTATTGTTATTATTATTGAAAACATTAATTAGGTTTAATTTCTTCTTAATTATATTATCACATGAGAATATAACGTTATTCAGAATTAGAATTTTGCATTATCTATAATTGTGTTTACATATTTAGAAAATTAAAAAAAAACAAAAAAAAACAATCATATATTTACAAAGCAATTACAGCCCATAATTAATTATTGTCTACTTCAAAAAGAGGAAGAGAAAGAAGCAAATCTATATAAGAAACAAATGAAAAATTGAAGCAATAACTTGATTTAAAGCGACTAATTAGTTCTATTGTATTTCATCGATGTTTTGCTTAAAGATTTTCTCATATCGTGTGTGAGAGTAAATAGTTTTTTTAATGTTTCTGATTATTAGCAACACTGTTTATACATATATACATACATACATACACTCATTTACATACAAACAAAATTATATATGTATACATACATACACACACACATACACACACACACATATATATATATGTATATAATTTCTGCTAGACTGTCTAAAGTGGCTAAACATTGCAATTGTTGAGAAGTGGAGTGAATTAGTGCGTATGAATGAATGAAAATCTATGTAAACGTTATGATTATGAAATAACAGTGCTGACGGAATTTTTAAAATAAATGAAGAACTATCGAAACTGAAGGAGTTATTTGACAGAATGGCGTAGAGTTGCGACCACTTTATCTTCGCAGATTTTATTTCTTTATATTAGTATTCCGTCAAAATTCCATAATGGTTGAGAGTCATATTTATACCGATATGGGTACCGGGTTGGTCCACTAGTTGATCTACTACTACACCTACAATATTTATCGTTTGGCATGAATTTGTTTGGTTTTAATTCGCCAAGGTTTGTTCTGTTTTCTTGTTTCCTGTAGACATGGCCAGCAATTCTATTTTTTCTTTTTATTCCTTTATTTATCAGTACAGACTAATGAATCAGTTAAGTGCTAGATAAAATGTCTTGTCGACTTTTTGCGTTGTAAGTTGAAATTTATACGATAGACTATAGCGCGCGACTAGTACGATTTACGCAAAGTCAGTCTCCAGAGATTGTGAACTCAGAATGAGAGAGAAATAACTCAAGATCCGGTAATACATATTTTAACAAAACTTTCATACAATGATGATGATGATGATGATGATGATGATGATGATGATTTGAAATTATAAGAATCTGAAGTATCAAAACTGTAATGGTTGTCTGTTATGATTGGAGCATTGAGAACTGTAAGCACAGATACAGACAAATGATTGACAGAGATTGAAACAAGATGTCCTTTAGAGTTTCTACAGAAAGTTTGATCCTTAGAGACAGGAAAGATTATTAAGTGAGTTTTAAGCACTTGAAAGACTATTGAAAGCATGTGGATACCTAAGGTTACAGGTAGTAACCCGCTACCCACATAAATTCTAGCAGGAATAAGAACTATTATAAAATGACCACCATAGGACTGCAAAAATACCTACTCCAGAAGCAAGGAAAACTAATACAAATAGCCACAAAACACGAGCAAAACAAAAAACTGTTTTCAGTACTTAAGGAAGCTGACAAATACAAACAAGAAATCATACTACCTAACAAATATGAAGAAGAAGAAGAAACAACAAAATCTATAAAACAAATGAAATCCAAACTAAAACTAGAACAGCAACGGACTATGATAAAACGATGGCAAGAAAAGCCCCTACATGGTAAATACTGGGCTAAACTAAATGCAAAAGAAATAGACAGAGAAAAATCCCAGCAATGGTTGAGAAGCTCAGGACTCAAAGCAGAGACTGAAGGATTTTTAATTGCTGCACAAGACCAAAGCCTCCCCACC
>NC_068982.1:173348519-173352595 GCF_001194135.2 Octopus bimaculoides | reverse complement strand
ATGACAACGTTTCCCTAAAAGAAATGGAAAGACTTTCAAAATACAAAGACCTGGAAATAGAGGTAACTCGAATGTGGAATCTAAAAACAGAAACAATTCTTATCATAGTAGGTGCCCTAGGTATAATAAAAAATATTCAGACAAATACATAACAAAAACACCAGGACTTACAAATATATATAACATACAGAAAATTGCACTACTAGGCACTGCACACATCCTACGCAAAACACTTTCAATACAGTAACCATAAGAGCATCACAGCAAACCACAGCACATACCCAAGGCACACAGAGCTGCGCTCGGTAGTGAAGTGAAAGCACGTTATAAAAATAAAACTACTGAACAATAATAATAATAAAAACCTTGAGAAGTGTATGGAACAAATAGGGGCTGCAATAAGGGTGGTGCACTTACAGAAAACAGCACTGCTTGGAACTCTGCTCGAATACTCCTGAAGGTGCTCGAAAAATAAGAAGTGTTACCTAAGTTCACTGGTAGTGAGCAGTTGACATTGTAGTACATCTCCAGCGTTTGAAGCTATGCAAAGGTAATAATAATAATAATAATAATAATAATAATAATAATAATAATAATAATAATAATAATAATAATAATAATAATAATAATAATAATAATAATAATAATAATCCTTTCTACTAAAGGCACAAGGCCTGAAATTCTGGGGTAGAAGGCCAGTCGATTACAGCGCCCCCACAACTCAACTGGTACTTAATTTATCGACCCCGAAAGGATGAAAGACAAAGTCAACCACGACGGAATTTGAACACAGAGCGGCGTGCTAATGATTCTGCCAGCTCGCCACCTTAGGTAATAATAATAACAAGAACTACAATCATGTTTTCTTTAATAGCTACTAAAGATTCACAAAATGCCTGAGGATTGTACAGGGCGATAGCATATGGATTTACATAAAAGTGTGTAAACAGCGAAATAACAGAAAAAAACGAAACATTCAAACAAGAAATAATTACTCCAAAGTAGGATATCTTCGATGACTGCTCATTTAACCCCACAAAACCCTGTCCAACAGGGCCAGTGCCCTCTCCTTGTCCTCCTCCCTTAATCTACAGGCGCATACACAGAGAAGACTTGTTCATTCCGACGATCCTTTCCACTTTCACCTATCTTTCAACAATTTTGCTGTGTGGCAGCACATCCTTCGTCACTGTTCCTTTCCTTTTCCAGTAAAACTTGAAGAAGTTGTTGAGGTCTTGGCCAAGTGGGAGATATCTGCTTTCGACCTGGTCCATCAGATAGATGAAGACAGCTTGTCCTTTCCAGTCACAATGGAACCAGCAAATAACCGGATCCCCATGCACTCGCCAGCAGGTATTCGACATAGCTCAACAAATCGGCGATGCTCAGGCACTGGACAGGTGCATGCAGAACAGTTTTCGTTGCTTTGAGCGTATATCGAACAGAACCGGTTGACGGAATGCCTGTACTTATAGAGTTTATTCCGAACCGGCAATAACTGTAACATACGGTTCTACCTCCGGTAGTTTGAAAGTGTTCAAGCAGTGACTTCAGACTACGACATTGATTCAACAGTGGCATGCAAGACGGTTCTAATAAGATCGTCTGATGAATATGACTTCCAGATAACTCTGAAGCCGTCATGTTTTGCAAGACGAACTTTTGTACCCTCTTCTGTAGATGCTGTGTTATGTCCTTAAGTATAAGAAGAAAGACTACAGATTTTGGATTTGAATTCTTTTTAACATACGTATATGCTAGCAGCATTGGTGTAGGAGAAATATAAAAGACTGCGAAGTATCTGAGCTGGGTCGGATAACTGAGAAACTTCTGAGACATGTGATTAAATGTTGTTATTGGGGTGCTGGGAACAACTCCCAAGCCACTGTTGAAAATACTTCACCGTTGAACAGCTGCTGACCCACAATACGACACATATGCAACCCATATTAGAGTACTGTTCACACATCTAGTAGGGGGTCGTCTGTCGCAAGCATACAAACGCATGCGGGCGCGCGCACACATACATACATGCATACATACATATACATATGTGTTTGTGTATATGTGTGTATGTGTATGAGTACATGTCTGTGTATGTGTCTATGAACACATACGTATGCACATACACACACACACACACACACACACACACAGATATTCTAGATTATATAAATAAATGTTGTTCATTTAATTCTGCAAACCCTTAGACACAGTCACACTACAACCACAACTCACTGACACGCCCTTCCTCTGTAACTTGCGCTCATACTATACTCTAATGACTACAAAGCCTTTTGCAGCCTGTGGCCAAATACTGTCCAGACATAACTCAAACTATCCAAATGTTAATCCACCCAATTCAATCGTCTAATCATGTGTAGTCTCACTCAAAATCTAAACCATCCCCTAAATTCTCCGTTCAAACCATAATCGGAGGGTTGAGGCACTTCGGATATCCTTCTATCTCAGCCTACAAAAGGAAAACTATAATCTATATTGGACTCAATAGTATGAAAAATGTTAGACACCGTCGGCGCCGCACCTACAAAAACGCAACACCTGCATGCATACACATATACACATTTAAGAACATACACTAATATACAAGTTCATTTGTGTGTGTGTGTGTGTGTGTGTGTGTGTGTGTGTGTGTGTGTGTGTGTGTGTGTGTGTGTGTGTGTGTGTGTGTGTGTGTGTGCGCGCGTGTCTGTCTATCTGTCTGTCTGTTTATCTGTCTGTCTGTCTGTCTGTCTGTCTGTGTGTTGTGTCAGTGCACATGCGTGAGTGCAAAACTGGTAATTCAATCCATTGCTCGATTTCTATTGTTGCCTAAAAGATCACGTCAAATGAAATGAGTGACGACGTAGTGAACGAAAAGCAATTGAGGTGGTGCATAATAATTGCGGCTTTTTTCAACAAAATTTTATTCAACAAAATCAATAACAATATTTAACAAAAACATTTTAAATGACGGTCTGACCGTCTGCCAAACAAATGGGAAGCAGTAATTGAAGTAGATGGTGAATATGCTCCGGAATAATCATTTTTAGATGTTTTTGTTACATGTTGTTATTTTTTTTATGTTGAAAAGCCGCAATAATTATGCACCAACCCAATACATACATATATAAGGTGTGTGTGTGTGTATATATATATATATATGCCCTACAACATGTATTGAGTACGTTTCATCTTATTTCTTAAATAAAAACATATGTATTCGTGCATATACATATATACATTCATAGACACATATATGAATAAATTCATCCCCCCACACACACACATACATACATTCACCTACATACATGTGCTCAATATATGTAGATTAATGTTATATAGTGATGAAATATCTCATATAGAACTCAATACTAAACATAGGATTAAATAAATATAATAAAAAATAAATGCGCCCTTTTAAAGCCTAGCCAGGCTCATGGGTCCGCTTTCCCGGTTTCAATGGCGTATGCATTCCGCAGCTGGACGGGACGCCAGTCTATCACAGCGTTACTCATTTTTGGACTGGAGCAACGTGAAATGAAGTGTTTTGCTCAAGAACACAACGCGTCGCCCGGTCCAGGAATCGAAACCACAATCTTACGATCGTGGTGCTGACACCCTAACCACTAAGCTACGCGCCTCCACTTTAAATAAATATATTCATTATATATTTTTATAGTTATATTATGAATGGTGATGCTTTATCCTTTCGGCTTTTCTGGTTGTCAGAAACTGACTGAAAATTTCATATTTATAAAATAATATAAGGTGTGTGTGTGTGCGCGCGTGCGCGCGTGTGTGTACAACGAACATTAAAATCAACAACACAGGAGGGACAAGATTTAACAAACGAGTATTAGCATAACAATAGAAGGAAAAAAGAAAGTGACGTAACGTTTTGAACGTCTAATCTTTCATCAGCAAAAGAGAGAAGCATCGAGGAAGTAAGAAAGAGAAATAGTGAGAGATAGCAAAGGGAAACATAAAAACGAGGGAAACCAGGTGAGAAAGGTGTACACACACCCACGTACATATATATATGCAACTGTGTGTGTGTGTGTGTGTGTGTGTGT
>NC_068982.1:173348011-173348509 GCF_001194135.2 Octopus bimaculoides | reverse complement strand
AAAGTCTTTTACGTTTCGAGCCTACGCTCTTCAACAGAAACGAACACGAGGAAATGAACATGGAGAGAACAAAAAAAAAAACTTCTGGAGCTAGCGGTCAATCGTATATATACGTACATACATATTCTGTTAATTGTTTCAGTCATTTGACTGCGACCATGCTGGAGCACCGCCTTTAGTCGAACAAATCGACCCCAGGACGTATTCTTTGTATGCCTGGTACTTATTCGATCGGATTCTTTTGCCGAACCGCTAGGTTCGATGGTAGCGAGACAAACTCAGACGCACAAACATATATATATATATATATATATACGACGAGCTTCTTTCCGTTTCTGTCTACCATATCCATTCACAAGGCTTTGGTCGGTCCGAGGCTATAGTTGAAGAGCCAAGTACTACGCAGAGGGATTGAATCCGGAACCATATAGTTGGTTAGTAAGCTACATACTGTACACCCACTCCAACGTATATATATATATATATATATATATATAT
>NC_068982.1:173338448-173341192 GCF_001194135.2 Octopus bimaculoides | reverse complement strand
TTTGGGGTTGTTTTTGATCTTTTTCTTTTACTTCCTGTGGCTATTTGCCATTCTGTAGAACTTTCATCGTTAGACGAAATGTCTGACGAATCAGAAGGGGGTAAAGGCAAAGCGTTTGGTTCTATTTGTGTGTTTGTCGATGGTGTTGTGGTGTGTGGTGTGTGTGGTGTGTGTGTTGTTGGGGAATTGGGAGTAGTATTGGTCTTTTCTTCGTTCTCAGTGGTTGTCTTCTTGGTTGTTGTTCTTGGTGTTGGTGTTGGTCTGTCTTTAGTTGTTGTTGGTGGTGTTGTTTCTGTTTTTGACTCAGGTGGTGGTGTTGTTTGGTTGGGTTATAGATAGATAGATAGATAGATAGATAGATAGATAGATAAGACAGACAGGGAGACAAACAGACAGACATGCAGGCAGATAGACAGATACAGACAGAAAGATAGACAGACGAATAGACAGAGAAACAGATAAATATACAGATAGACAGACTGAAGATAGACAAACAGATTTAAGACAGACAGACAGAAGGACAGACAGACAGACAGACAGTCAGACAGACAGACAGACAGACAGACGGACAGACAGACAGACTGACAGACAGATAGACAGATAGATAGATAGATAGATAGATAGATAGATAGATAGATAAATAGATAGATAGATAGATAGATAGATAGATAGATAGATAGATAGATAGATAGATAGATAGATAGATAGATCGATCGATCGATAGATGAACGAGGGATTATGAAGAAAGAGATGGAGTTATAGAGAGAGAGAAATGCTATATTATTGATGGTAATGAAATTTCATCTTTTACAAATTGTTTCTTTATTTTATATTGGAATTGGTGACATACAGTGAGGTTACTTAGAGAGCTTTCAAAATATTCAAATATATTTGACGGACAGAGTGACAATGGTGCTGTTTGTAAGTAGTGTCTTGAACTCAGTACAAAAGATCGCAAGAAACTACACTGGGAAATCGCAACATTTTCGGTTCTCTCAGCGAAGTTTACTTCTTTCACCAACATACATACATACATGCACACATACATACATGCATACATACATACATACGTACGTACGTACGTACGTACGTACGTGCATACATACATGCATACATACATACATACATACATACATACATACATACGTACGTACGTACGTACGTACGTACGTACATACATACATACATCCGTCCATCTATCCATCCATCCATACACACACATACATACATGCATACATGGACATACACAGACCACACCACACACACACACACATGTCTACATAAACATGTCGAATTAAGAAACTACATATTTTCTTCATACACTTCTGTATAAACTTTTGTATTTTATAAGACGTATTTTATATATACTTTGGTATTTTATGTACAAACACACACACACACACATCTGTGTGCACATATATATGCATGCGTGTATTTGCGTAAATATGTATAAACAATTATAGAGTTACATGTACAAACACACACACACACACACACACACACACACACACACACACACACAAACACACACACATACACACACACACACAACCAGATTTCGTACAGCTTCCGTTTATTAATTTACGAAATTCCGTTGACATGATATTGGTCAACTTGAGGAAGCATGAGGCTGTGAAGCGATTTTCGTAACCAAGCAGTATTTGCCTGCGCGACCATTCACAGTACAATCCGGAAGTTGTAATGTTAACTGTTTTCCAAGTATTTTGAGAGTTATATCAAGTGGTGATGAACATTCTGACTACAAAATGAAAGCTCTTTGCGGTCAGAAGATACAAACCACAGCATTGTACGCATAGCATTTGTGCACCACTCCCATCATCACGTAATCACATCCAGCACACTCAACCACGAACAAATTACCTTGCCTCTATTTTTATACATTATAGTTTGTTTGTTTAATTGATAATTTGTGTGACCATTCTGATATATTAGAAGCCAGAAAAGTTGGAAATTTAAATATTTAATTCGTGACTACCATGCAAAGTATTCATAATAATTGATTTATTTGTTTTTACGCCATTTTATTTTTTAATATATTCATATATATACATATACATAACTATATATATATATATATATATGATGGACACTCCTGTCGGTTTCGACGTATAAGGATGCGACAACTTACACTTTGGTTTTTCAGTCATGATGCTTATGTCAAGTGTGAAGTTTGATTCCCGCCAACGATTTGCAGACAAGACGCGGAAGTTGCAGGTATGAAGATTGGAGTTCAGTGCAGGCGGTATATTTGCTGCCGCTTTTCTCCTTTGCTTTGCACCTCTGAGCATGTTAATGCCTGTTAAAACAAAGTCTCTTATACCATTTTGAGACAATCTTCTCCATTTTGCTCGCTCCAATGTAATTTACTCCAAGGTGTTTTGAGCTATATTGACTACTGAGAGGTTACTCTTCTGCTTGTCCTTGTATATATATACATACATACATACATGCCTACATACATACATACATACATAAATACATACATGCATACATACATACAAACATACATACATACATACATAAATACATACATATATCTACCTATCTATATTTCGTCTTACCCATCTCCCCCTCTCGCTCTGTTTCCTTCTGTTGTCCTTCCTTCTTCACTTCACTGCTATACACATCTCTCTCTTCCTCCCTGTCTCTCACCTTTGTTGCACTTCCTCCTCCTACCCCGCCTCTCTGCTCACATGTGACTTGTGGTCACTTCTCTCTTTCTC
>NC_068982.1:173334626-173337117 GCF_001194135.2 Octopus bimaculoides | reverse complement strand
CATACATACATACACATACGTATATAAATATATATGTATTAATATAAATGTATATGTGCGAACACATACATATGTATTGATACACGCATACATACAGCGCACGCAATATCCTGGGTTTGGTACAGGATGTACGAAACGAAAGGCAATAAAAATAAGTTTAACAGCAATACTTTCGAAGACAGTAACATCATAAAGGAATTTCATTCAAACAGGAATGGCTTTTGTAATCAATCACGCAGAAGATATTCAACACGCACGCGCGCACACACACATACACTCATACAAACATACAAAGATACTTACACACACACACACACACACACACACACACACACACACACACACACACACACACACACACATATATATATATATATATATATGTGTGTGTGTGTGTGTGTGTGTGTGTATACGCACACATACATATGTGTATGTATATATATATATAGATAGATATAGGGGTGTATTATATTCGAATGTATGAATGTTTATTTATTTTCATTCGTTGATATTTTCGCAGTTTATTGCGTCAAATGTTGACGACTGTGCTTTGCAAAATCAACAGTGTATGGGACAAAATATCTTTAGTTCCATGTACATAACTTGAATTTAAATCGCTCGTGGTTCCAATTTGAAGTCAACTTAATAAGTACCAATTTTCTACTGGAGTCGATTTAGTAATTATTATGAAGTCGTAACAGAATGACAGGAGGTGGCCGTAGAATATATTTCTATTTTAGTTGGTTTCTTTTGACTTGACGTACATGTCCTGTATCCTATTGGAATTGAAAAGTGTTAGGTCTCAACGCTACTGCTATCTAGCACCTTCGGATGATCTCTACTCAACCGCTACACAACTGCTACTCGACTGCTACTCAACACCTCTACCACGGCCAGACTACCTCTATTTATATGTATTGGGAGATCCTACTTCTTCGCCTGGGGGCGTCGACACAACAAAAAGAAACAACCAATGGCTTCACCACTTTACCAAGAGCATTAATTACTTGAGTGAAATTTTCGCGACTTGTGATTAAAACTTGACCAAAGTTAAGTTCACCTTCTACAGCATTGTTCAATACTCTCACTAATATTGTTTCTTATTCACATTTAAACGCGTGATATTATTGGTTTCATTTTGCTAAACTGCGAACGTCCCATAGCTTGTTCCCGTTCGTTAACTTCAGGCCCCACCTCTCACGCAACAGATGTTTTTCATCTTTTGTTTTTTGGTGGGTTTTTTTTTTGGTGGGGGGAGGTTTCAGATATATTGTACATCTAGAATGTAGAGCATACTGAACAGGTCTTTTGTATTTTAAGGTGATTGGCTGTGATTTATGAAAGACTTAATGTCTCGTCGATCAGATCAAGCGAACATACAATAAAACAAAGACGTGTGCAATGAGAATATAGAACCATTAGCAATGTTATTGAAATAGTTTTTAAGAAGGGGAAATGAAATCGCTTTACTGTACATCAGCGATTTTCCCGAAATGTATCTCTTGATCCGCATCTCTCTATACTTATCGTAACAAAGCTCCACTATTCTTCATGTTACAGTAGTCTTACATTCATGAAAAACATGCAGTAACACGGGACACCTTTACGCAGAACTATTCGTGTTCATTGACTTTCATGTAACATGGAACACGGTACGTGCATCCAATTTACGGATAGATTCTCTGAATGCAATGCTTCCGGAAATACAGATGATGCCTGACGTTTTTTCTCTTATTGCTTTTGTTTAACCTGAGTTCAGCCCTGATTGGGTTTTCAGTTTGGTATAGGGTATCTCATTAGCCAATGTGTACCATTCTGTTTTTTAAGACAGTAGGGTACAATTTGAAAACAACTTTACTGCTACTTCTGGCCGATCACAAAGAGGCCCATGCCTTGATACAAATAGTAATAGTATATTTAATAGTTGAGCAAATCTTTGAAGCTTAGAGGCAAGGAAAAGTAAGGCTCTGAGTTACATCCCTTTCCCAAGAACATTAACAACGTAATTGGAGCAAAGCGACGTAATTAGCAAATGGTGACGTAATTAGCACAACAAATTAGCTGAATGTCATCAGTTTATAGGAATGAGGAAAATGTGATTGCCTAATGGTGATGACTTTGATATTGATTACATGGCATATGTTAGATGAAGTGGGTTAAACTAACACGAATCATTGACGATGCCCCTCCATTGGAACTAATCTTGGTAATGATAATGATTTCTAGGCTAGACAGAATGGCAAAACTTTGTAGGAAGGGCACAGTAGATCTGCTGATCCTAATTTCTGATTAGTTTTTATTTCATTGAATTCGGAATGATTAAAAGCAAAATAAAAGAAGAAAATGACGTAAACAGAATTTCAAATCACAACATCGTAACTAAAAGTTTTATAAGGTATTTTGTCTTGCTCAACCGATATTCTTAACTCTGACCCCTCCCTCTCTTTCTCTCTCTCTCTCTCTCTCTCTCTCTCTCTCTCTCTCTCTCTCT
>NC_068982.1:173326288-173333678 GCF_001194135.2 Octopus bimaculoides | reverse complement strand
ATATATATTAAAGATAAACAAAAATGAAAACGCCACTTTTTAAAAAAAATTGGGTGTTTTAATTAATTTACATTACATGTTTCGTTTTTTTTTTTTTTGAAAAACCTTATCAAAAATGAGTATAAAATATGTGAGAAGAGAAGAAGGCTATTAATAAAATAAAATTGAAATTAAAATTAAGAATAACATTCATAGTTTACTGTTATTTCTTGCATGCGCACATGGTCCTTTCGTTCTGTTCTGGAGGTACGGCAATTTCAACTCGCTGCGATAGTAAATTACTACTATCTGTAGTATCTAGCTATTCTTTGAAGGCATCCTCAACTCCGCTTCGAAGATTTCTTCGTTTTTTATTTCTCTTTTTCGCTTGCAAGAAATTGAAAAGCTATGGACCCTTGAACCCTTACCTGTTACATACTGTAAATCAGTTGGTCTCAACCACGGTTCATATGTTCCCTGGAGGAGTCATGTAGGCCTTTTTGGAGGTCTATGTAAACAAAATAGTAAATTAGGCATCGACAGTAGTATTTTAAGGGTCCATGAAAAAATTCTGCTGTAGATGTATTTACTGCAAGAAACAGTTAAGGTTCTTTCTCTAATAATCCTCTACATAATCAAACCTCTACAAGTTTTTGCGTAAAAGCCAAAATCGGAATTTGGAAAAGTGTCTATAAAACTAGTTTCTATTATTAATAGCCCTCTTCTCTTCTCACATATTTTATACACCTTTTTGATAAGGTTTTTCAAAAAACCGAAACGTAATGTAAGTTGTTTGACCTTAACCAGTTGAGCTTGGTGGCTGACGATATGGGCATCTCTAATCATGAGCAGAAGTAGTGGGGAGCATCATAGCCATGTGTTGAGAGGAATTCTTTGGGGTTTGAATAATTCACCTTTGGTAACATGGGTGTTTTGCTAAACATCCTTAAACAAACCTTATTCAGGGACCTTTTGAGCGGGATGGGCTACTCAACCTGAAGAAAATTCTAACTGGGCCCCACCTGCGAGGTCATGCGCTGTTTATCTTGATATAAGATCACCATGTCGTGCACATATGGTTGTGACGCATGTGCCTGGTGTACCTTTATAAGACGGGTAGTCATGATGGGTATAATGGGCTTCGTATAGTTTACCCCAGTATCACTTTGATGGCATACATTGCTCTCTCACTTAATAATAATAATAATAATAATAATAATAATAATAATAATAATAATAATAATAATAATAATAATAATAATAATAATAATAATAATGAAGAAACAACACAATAGAAACTGATAAGTGTAGAATTTGAGGACAAAATGGTGTAATCGTATGGCATATTACCAGTCAATGTAATCCACTAGACCAGAAAGAATATGAGAGGCATCATGACAATGTAGTAAGGATTGTCCATTGGACACTTTGTAACAAGTATGGACTTGACAGAGCAAAACGTGGTACAAACATAAATAAACCCCGAAGGCATTATCGGAAATGATATTGCAAAGATCCTATGGGATTTTATGATTCAGTGCGACCATGAGAAAGAGAAGAGGAAACCAGACATAGTGTTAATTGAGAAAGAAAGCAAACGATACTGAATCATAGATATAGCATGCCCAGCTGAAAACAACGTATGCGATAAGGAAGAAAGAAAAGTCGATACATATGACAGGTTAGCTTGGGAGTTTAAGCAGTTGTGGTCGATGAAAAAGGTGGTAGTAGTACCAATAATTGTTGGAGCCCTGGGAAAAGTGAGTAAAAATCTTCAGAAGTACATGGAACAAATAAGGGTTGCAATGAGGGTGGAGCACTTACAGAAGTTAACACTGCTTGGATCCGCTCGAATACACCGGATAGTGCTCGAAAAATAAGGGTTATACATTAGTTCAATAGTAGTGAACAGCTGGCACCGTAGTACATCTCCAGCGTTAGAAGCTTTGCAAAGACAATAAATAAAATAATAATAATAATAATAATAATAACAATAATAATAGTGATAATGCCCTGGTGCAATACCAGGCAGTGGTTCTCATGGCTTCTGATCTTAACTGATTGGATTTACACTGTTTTGTCTTGATATCAAAGGTGGGCTACAGCAAATATTCTGCTCATTCCCACAGATTTGCTTGTCAGTTGTTTAACTTTAACCAGTTGAGCATGTCCCTTAGTGGCCGACGATATGTGCATCTCTGATCACAAGCAGAACTGGTGGGGGAACATCATAGCCATGTGTTGAGAGAAATTCTTGGGGGTTTGGATAGTTCACCTTTGGAAACATGGGTGTTTCGTTTAATATCCTTAAACAACCCTTATTTAGGGACCTTTTGAGCGGGATGGGCTACTCGACCTGAAGAAGCTTCTAGCTGGGCCCCCACCTTCAAGGTCATGCACTGTTTATCTTGATATGAAATCACCATGTTGCGCACATATGATTGTGATGCATGTGCCTGACGTACCCTTACCAGACAGATAGTCATGATGGGTATAATGGGCTTCGTATATTTTACCCCAGTGTCACTTCGATGGCATGCACTGCTCTCTCACTCAATAATAATAATAATAATAATAATAATAATAATAATAATAATAATAATAATAATAATGAAATTGCTGGAGTACAGACTACTGAAAGAGAAAAATTGCCAGAACGTGGACTATGAGGAGAGTCTGTGATTCCAGTAGTTGCAGGGGCAATCGGATCACTAACAGCCAAGTTCGAGAAATATGTCAGAGAAATCGGAATTGACACGAGAGCAGAGCAAGCCCCCAAAACTGCTCTGCTGGGGACAACTAGGATTTTGAAAATGGTACTTGAATGTTTTAATATCTTCCACGATAATTAACAACCAAGTATCAAAGCTTATAAATGTGCGGAAAAAGACGCTGAGAGCTCTGACAGCAGGCTGCTATCCGTTCACACAAAATCTACCAGAGCAAACAAAACCGAGCGCTCTGAGAAGTAAAACAATAATAACAATAATAGAGACAATACTAATGATTTCCTATATTGGATAAGAAAGAAGGGATCGAGTTTAACGGATCGAGTCGACTGAGAGTACATCAATTAAGTTTTTTTATTCGAGTCAATAATTTTGACCGCGCCCATGTTGTGACACCGCCTTCAAGGGATTTCAGTCAATCATATCTTATTTCAGCACTTATTTCAGTCTGTTAATTATTTTATCGACCTTTATTTATTGAATGAATAAAGGACATTCTGATGTAACATGACGCAACATATGCTTCTACGCCAATATACGAAGACATAGAATTCACACATGCATATACGCATATTCATACACACACACGCGCGCGCGCGCGCAAATACTCGCATGTGTTTGTGTGTGTGTTTCTGCATGTATGTATATACGCTTGCGTGATGCATGTTTGCGCGCGCACACGCACACTCATGCGCACACACTCGCATACATACACCTATATTCATACAGAGTGCAGAAAAAACAGACTGACAGACAGGCTGCAGGCAGACAGAAACAAACAGGCAGACAGATAGATAGATAGATAGATAGATAGATAGATAGATAGATAGATAGATGGGGAGGGAGGAAGGGAGGGAGACAGAGAGAGAGTGAAAACGGGAGAGACGGTGGGATACCATTGATTGAACACTATTCAATTTTTTTTCTCCATTTTTTTTTCTCCGTGTTTTTCTCCTTGTCTCCGTATTCTTTCTGTTGAAGAGCGTAGCTCGAAACGTCAAAGACTTTCCGTATTCCCGAGCGTCATACTAATACATCCTTTTGTTATTTACACCACCTGTCCTCGTCTGTTGTTGTTTTTTCGTACATTCTCCCCCCTATATATATATATATCTATATATTCTGTAAATAATAATAATAATAATAATTACAAGCTTAACGCTTATAAACGATCACCGTATACTGGATCCAATATCAGACAATTTTCTTTAGCCAATGCATGATGATCGCTTATGAGCTTTAAGTTCATAATTATCATTATCATTTACAGAAGGCGGCGAGCTGGCAGAATCGTTAACACGCCAAAGTGCCAAGCGGCATTTCGTCCGTCTTTACGTTCTGAGTTCAAATTCTGCCGAGGTTGACTTTGCTTTTCATCCCTTCTGAGTCGTTAAAATAGGTACCATTTGAGTACTGGGGTCGACGTATTCGCCTCATCCCCCTAACCCGAAATTGTTGGCCTTCTGCCAAACTTTGAAACCATTATTATTATTATTATTTATAGAATTATCACTCGTCATTGCTTCTTCATTTAACACAGAAAGCGCGCGCACACACACACACACACACACATATATTTATATATATATATATATAGAGAGAGAGAGAGAGAGAGAGAGAGGTAAAGGTGCCACGTAATGCTGAGGAAGTATTATAGACAGACTATATTTATAAACTCCAAGTTTATACGAATGAGGAGTCCAACGTAGATTATATATCAGCATGTGTATATATATAAAAAAAAATTCAGAATGAGATAAAAATCCAAGGCTGTGAAAGATTTTAGAACATTTATAGATAGAAGGTCTTACAGCTGTTTCCGGGATATTTTATATATCCCTTCATCGGAGACGGTGTGAGAAAATGGTTAAGCAATAATTATTTTAGATAAGATATGAAGTAGAGAGTGAAGTGGAGGAATGAAAACAGACGTAAGATATTGCATCTGTAGATCCGTTATTTAGGCAGAATGGTATACATATAAGATTCCAGTATTTTAAGTCACTTTAAATAAAACCATTTAAATAAAACCCTCGATTCAATAACACTGTGTATAAATTCTATACCTGGAATGACCAATTTTAAATACTATTGGAACTTACTCACAAGGTACTGGAATCTTATATGTATACCAAAAGGGCGCAGGAACTCATGAGCAGTCAACGGCCATCCAACAAAATAAAATACCTATAAATTTGTATATTTTTAAATTGCATAATGCAAGGAAATCGCTGGCTAAGTGTTCAGCTAACTATAAATTAAATAAGTATTATGTGGTGATACAGATCATTGTTTGAGCACTTCATCATGAACATACATTTCCTTCAGTTCAAATTTGCATTAAGAGTTTGCAGTACTTAAGAAATATGTTCTGTTGGTCTGACTGCCACAAATTCATTACATGAAGATGGAATCTGGCGAGTGCACCAATGGATGTTAGAAGCGTCATTACTTCTATCACTCTGTTTCATACTAATTATATTTAGCAATTAATAGTTGAGAAGAATGGTTGAGGTATGTAAGTTGTTATAGTTTAAGGAGATTTTAAAGTAATATAGTCAAGTCTTCATGATGAGAGCCAAAGGATGGTAGTCTTGCTTTGGCCCGTGATATTAAGAATGGAGAGGCGGCGGAAAGCTGGCAGAATCGTTGGTATTTGTCTGTCTTTACGTTCTGAGTTTAAATTCCGCCGAGGTTGACTTTGCTTTTCATTCTTTCGGTGTCGATGATATAAGTGCCGCTTGAGCACTGGGGTTGATGTAATCGACTAGTTCCTCTTCCCAAATGTTAGACCTTGTGCCTGTAGTAGACAAAGTATTAAGAAAAGAGAGAGTAAGTGATAAGAATGAAAATGATGGTTTCGAGTGCAGGAAATACGGATCTAGAATATTCACAAGAATACAAGAAATGTTGTAGCTATGGCACTTACACTGGTTTAATTTATCATTTATATTTAGCAATTTCATGTAATAGTAGTAGTCTATTTTAACGACTTAATTTCAGCTTTATTAAGCAGTTAATTTAGTTGGTTATTTTCGTAGTCTAATTCAACAATTTTGATTAATGGATAAATGAGAATTTAAAATGGGTGGTTATTTTGGCAGAGTGGTTTATAAATGTAGTTGCTTGTTAGTGTTGTTTGTTGTTGGTGTTGTTTATTGTTGTTTAACTCCAGGTCAGCTTTCATCAAGTAGACATGATCGAAATTATTTCAGTCGTGGCCATTCTGTAGGACTAATATCTTCTACTGTATCATCTATAATGTCCTTCGTCTTTTATGGTGGTTAGCGTGCTATGAAAGAGATTTAGCTTCCATTTCTAGCAGATCAGGTGACCTCATGGAATCTCTCGCATTTGACTTATATTTTTGTTTGTTTAGCTCTTTGGTCATCCCTGAGTGAACAGGTTTACAATGTATACCTTGTCAGTCTACGTTCCACCTTCGTTTCAGCTATAGCTAACTCGTCCTTTTCTTTATTTTATTTTATTTATTTATTTATTCATTCATTCAAGATTGCATTATGCTTTATATCATTTGTTCAAGATAATAGGGTGAGTTTTGAAGGAGATTTAGTGGTAATTATAGAAGATGAAATAACCACAGCAAGACTCCTCGGTTAGCTGGTACTACAATTATGTTAATAAATATGTATTAGTGATATAAACAAGAGTGCATTTTGCACCGAGCCACGGTGAGTTTCTCTCGTGGTAAGTCCCGCTGTATAGTTTGTTCTAACAGAACATTCATGTTAAAGTCGGGATAAACATTACCTCTCTGTAATGATGTTGCCGTTGTTCTTGAACTACAGGGTAGTGTTGATGGAAACAACGTATGATGAAGAGTGTTCCAGCCGCGACTAACACGTCTTTTATTGTAGGGCATCCAAAAAATAAATTATATATCTTCTTTAAAACAGAAGTGCGTGATTTGAAGTAGATTTGGTTGCTATATTTGTGGTTATCACCACAAATTCCAGCCCTTCGTCATAGTTCGTGTGGTGGTGGCAACAGTCTGGGATTGCCTCATTAAGCTATACCGTCCAATGAAAGAGACTTTTTCCTGATCTGGTCATGGACAGGAAGATCGCCTCCGGTAATCTGGCAGGGTCACCCAAGGCGGGCGGGTTGATGTTAAACCCAAGCTGGCAAACAGGGCTCTGGTTATCTGTACGGGGAGCAGCAAAGCAGGTGTGAAACCTTGGCGGAAGAACTGTCAACCTAGTCAACGGTAGGTGCACAAGATGCTTGGCAGAGAAATCTAGAACAGATCAATGACCAGGGTCAACCGTTCGGTCAGAAAAATAGTGCGATCATCAATAGACGTGGCTCACACTGATGATTATACTGAGCTATCGAAAGGCTAGTCATGACTATAGATCATTGGTTACTATTTTTAGCAGTCTGGCAGACCAGGTAAGAGCTTCTCTTGTTGGCTTGTAATTTAGTGGTTTACTTTAGTGGTTGATTTAAAGTCTTCATTTGGAAAAATATAACAAGGATAAATTGCCAGAATGAAAATTGGCATGGTGGTGCGGTGATGAAGTTCGCTTTCTAACCGCGTGGTTTTGGGTTCAAACCCAAATGACCGACAACTTGGGCAACTGCTTTCTATTTATAGCTCTGGACCAACTAATACTTTGTGACTGAATTTAGCAGACGGTAACTGTGAGAACTCGGTCGTG
>NC_068982.1:173325184-173326037 GCF_001194135.2 Octopus bimaculoides | reverse complement strand
TATATATAAAATATATAGTTTAATTGGAGCTTGTTATTAACAATAACTCACATTAATACAGAAGGAAAATGTAGTGCTCGTTGTGAGCTATATTCGAAATAATATTATCATGGAAGCAACACAGGCGAAGTCTGCAAGAACATAATTGAAATACGCATCCAAAACTTTTTTATAAATACATATATTCTCTATAGAATGGAAATAAAATTCCAAAATACACAAATATATATAAATAGACAATATCGATGCAATGCATAAAACACGATTGAATTTAAATAAAAATGATTGAATTTAAGAAAATGTCATTTGTATGTACATTTAAAATCGTACATTGTATGATGAAATTAAAAATTTAACTTCAAAGGATAAAGTATTAAAAAGACATAATAAAACCAGTGGAAGAAAAGTATAGACATCACATCTACGGGCTGTTTCAGATATGTGCCAAGGAATATGACATATTTCATATTATTAATCATGGCATTCCCCTCATCAGGATGTTACACAAAGTCCATAAATACATCTACATACCAGGGCCGGTCAACCGTCAGTGGCAATGTAAGATATGTCTTTTTAATACTTAATCCTTTCAAGTTAAATTTTTAATTTCATCATACAATGTTCGATTTTAAATGTACTTACAAATGATATTTTCTCAAATTCAATCGTTTTTATTTAAATTCAATCGTATTTTATGCATTGCATCGATATTTCTATTTATATATATTTGTGTATTTTGGAATTTTACTTCCATTTTATAGAGAATATATGTATTTATATAAGTTTTGGATGCGTATTTCAATTATGTTCATGTAGTCTTCGCCTGTGTTGCCTCCACAATAGTATATATATA
>NC_068982.1:173317915-173322314 GCF_001194135.2 Octopus bimaculoides | reverse complement strand
GGGAGGGAAGGAGGTTAGATAGAGGGAGAGGGGGGAAGAGGAGAGGGAGAGAGATGTGAGGAGTTTTAGTATGAAATACCATTTCATTGTTCTTTAACATCCGGGAATTTATTGCACAAATGTATGACGTTAAACAAACAAAATGTGTCAAATGAGTCACACCTAAATAGATTGTCGACAATCAAAAATAGTAGTAGTAGTAGTTGTAGTAGTAGTAGTAGTAGTAGTAGTAGTAGTAGTAGTAGCAGCAGCAGCAGCGTTGGTAGTAGTCTTGTAATTGTAGTATTTATTGATTTCGTCAAGCTTTAAAACTTTATAAAATCTACAAATACGGAAGGGAGTTAAGTTGAGAGGTGATGTAACGAATGACGTATGCAAAAATATATTTTTAAAAAATTAAAAAATTTCAAATAAACATAAATCAACAATTACCTCTTCAGGATTATTACTAGCAGCATTCGAAGTAAAAAAAAAAAAAATAATAATAATAATTTCAAGAAATTAAGATTTAATTCCTCAAAAGCACAAATGTGTGTTTAGGGAAAAGTCTTATCATTGTTTACGAGTTTAGAAGTTTCCGCCTTATTGGACCTCATCATCATAGTATAATCTTCTCAAGTCTGCTGTGAATAGTTGACAAGTTTTTATATACAGAAAAATGTAATGAATAATTTGTAGCCAATATAATTTGCATACTCAAAATATTTAGATAGCTCATTATATTTTAATCAAATAAATAATGTAGAGTATTATCAAATATATGACATCGTAAGCTGCAAAATTTCGGTCAGCATAGATTACCTAAGCAATATTTTGACAAAAACTCCCTCGATGGGTGTTTAAAAAGCTAAAAGCAAATAAGGGAGATAATGCCATGAAAATCGATTGATTGCAATTTTTCGACACGGTAGACTATACAGCTTGGAACGGTTATGGATTTTCAAAGCCAACATGAACACACCGACACAAATTAAGACAATTGTAGTGAGAAAGGAATCACTGATTTTAGAACAGCACGAAGATTTTTTTTTGTTTTTCTTTCGTTCTTTCTTTCTTCCTTTCTTTCTTTCTTTCTTTCACTATTTCATTTCATATTCAAATCAGAAAGCAATTTCCTGTCTGATAACGACGCTTTTGCTGCTCGACTTCAGTCTTTGAGAATATATACCTACGTATATAAATACGTGCACACGCACATCAGTGTAAATATATCTTTTAAGTTCTTTCAGTCCTAAGGCTGTGACCATATTGGAGCACCACTTTGAAAAATTTGTCGATCAAACTGATAACTGTACATTTTTTTTAAAAGGTCTGCTTCTTATTCTATCGTCCTCTTTTACCGATCCGCTAAGTTGTGGGAACGTAAATAAACTAACAGCGGCTGTCGCGTGATGAAGGGACAAATGTAAAGACACGCATACGCGCGCGCGCACACTCACATATATGTAGTGTATTATATGAAGTCATAGAACCATGTGGTTATCACAGAAAGCACCTATAGCGGGTTCGGCTAACAGACCACACAGTAAACCAATACTGGGGAGTATAATGCAGAGTTCTATGCAGCTGAAATCCAGGAGATCCGAACGATGAAATTATTTCATGAGGATTAAACCATAAAAAAATTAGGAGGTATGAGAGGTGAATATATTTATTTAGTTACTTGTCATCCTTAGGGTTATGGACGTTTCGAAGCCATCATCATGTAGTAATAATTTTGTATGGTTTATATATGTATGTATTTATCCGACGAACGTCCACACAGCTTCCGGCTACTAAATTCACTCGCAAGGCATTGGTCAGCTCGGGCTATTATAGAATATTTCTTACCCAAAATATCGCGCAGGGGCACTGAACATGAACTTACATCGTTCCGAAGCGAACTTCTTAACTATATGGCTATGTCTACGCCAGTGTGTGTTTGTGTGTGTGTGTGTGTGTGTGTGTGTGTGTGTGTGTGTGTGTATCTGTGTGTGACAGAGAGAAGAGAGCGAGCGAGCGCACTTATAGTTAAAGTATTAGGTAGATGTCTATGACTTTTCAGACACATAATCTCCCGCGTGTTAATACACTTTATGAAATCAGAAAGTACATGACTACTTAGAAAATTACAATTAATGAAACTGTAAAATTATGTAAAAGTTTATCTGTAGTAGATACACAAATTCATATATGGACTGACGTATATATCCTTCGTGCAGAAGGCAGCCTAATGAAATCAGCTAATATGATTAATCTGTGAATGTTTATTTTTTCACTAAACCACCATGTGTTACTTATTCCCTTGATCGAGTTAAAATGTGGTAAGTACGACAAAGACTAGAACATACTAAAGAAATATACCAGTGTTACTATTGCACATACCAAAATGAGATTCATTCCACTTTGAATGCTCTCGTTCAACTTTTATTCATTTCAAATTTCGGAGTTGTCTCCCATGTATTTCTTGATAAGAATAGTCATTAACGCTATTGTATTTTTATTTTTATTTTTTACATAATAGACGTAATCTTGATTTAATAAGCAATTTTTTTCCATACAGCATTTTGTATCTTAGCCTCCACCAACCCACTCACTAAAGAATATGTTCTTCATGTAAACGGCATCTCTAGGAAATTTTCTCAAGTCATTATTTTAAACTCCCTAGTCAATGAATGAAAATGAATTTTTTCCTTTTGTCTTTTCTTTGTATGTGAGTTTTTCTTTCTCTAAAACCTATATCTTATCTCTGTTCTAAGGTTTGGCAATATAAATAAGCCTATGCTACTTTGGGGAGGACTAATTACACCAAAACATATCTGATATCATTGCTGCATTAATATGCGTGTATATAAAGCCGTCGAGCTGGCAGAAACGTTAGCACTCCGGGCGAAATGCTTAACGGTGTTTCGTCTGCCGTTACGGTCTGTGTTCAAATTCCGCCGAGGTCGACTTTGCCTTTCATCCTTTCGGGGTCGATAAATTAAGTACCAGTGACGCACTGGGGACGATGTAATCGACTTAATCCCTTTGTCTGTCCTTGTTTGTCCCCTCTATGTTTATCTCCTTGTGGGCAATAAAGAAATAAGAAACGTTAGCGCGCCGAGCGAAATGCTTATCGGTATTTCGTCTGTCTTTACGTTCTGAGTTCAAATTCCGCCGAGGTCAACTTTGCGTTTCAATTTTACGGGGATCGATAAATTAAGTACCTGTTGCCTACTGGGATCGATCTAATCGACTGGTCCCCTTGCCCCCCAAAATTTCGGGCTTTGTGCCAAGAGTAGAAAAGAATATACGTATATATATATATATATATATATATATATATATATATATACAAATTAAAAGGGTAAAGATTTATTAATTTATTAATAAATCAACAATTAATAATTTTTACCAAGCCCTTCGGTATGTAAGCACCATTATGCTTGCTGATCCCTTAATTATGTATATATATATATATATATATATATATATAGATAGATAGATAGATAGATAGATATAGCTATACATACATACGCATACATACACACACACATACATACATACATACATACATACATACATACATACATACATACATATATACACAAAAGCAAACTTACATAGACGACATACATAGGTAACTAGCTAGTTGATGTTATCTTTATTGCATAAAGAGAAACTTGTTTCTGGGTTAGAATCCAACTCCTCTATTTGAAAGAGATTTGGGAAATATAACGAGAATAACATACGTACCTGCATACATAAATACATACATACGCACAGACAGACAGGTAGACAAACAAACAAGCAAACCGACAGGCAGGCAGGCAGGCAGGTATGATAAACAGACAAACAAGCAAACAGACAGGCAGGCAGGTAGGGTAGGCAGACAAATAGGCAGGCTAATAGAAATGTATACACATAGATGCATATGTGTGAGCTAACAAACAGTCTTCTTTGAAATAAGGAGATTACGAGTTCGCGTCTCGTTCCTGAGATCAGTTAGCTGAATACTTCTTTTACATTCCAAGGAATATTGGTGAAACATTCTTACTAAATTTTCTTTCAAATGCAAAAAAAAAAAAAAAACTGGCATGGTACTTTAGGACAGAAAACAAGGATTGTATTCTGTTGTGTAGCTAGCACTGGGAGTATTTTCATCCAATATCAAGGGCCTGTAAACGTTGTAGGCGCTACCCCTTCTGCCGGAAATACAGAGGAAAGATCTGAAGTTGACCTGAAGTAAAGAGGGCAAGTCATTGAAGATATCGAGAATGGATCCGAAAGGACTTTGATTAACATAACTAATTGATTTATTAACAGACTAATTAATCAAACAAGGGATTATTTAATTGGCTAAATAGTTAGCCAAATAACGAATAATAAATAAGTGAAATAGAACCAGTACGTGTGTTTATTACTGGCATATTGACCC
>NC_068982.1:173315472-173317905 GCF_001194135.2 Octopus bimaculoides | reverse complement strand
AAGGACTTTGATTAACATAACTAATTGATTTATTAACAGACTAATTAATCAAACAAGGGATTATTTAATTGGCTAAATAGTTAGCCACGTAACGAATAATAAATAAGTGAAATAGAACCAGTACGTGTGTTTATTACTGGCATATTGACCCTCCCAAGACTCAACAAAATCAGTACACGAGATCACATAAAGACTCTTGCAAACCAAATACAAAAACGATAAGCCGTTCCCAAACTTACAAATAATCTACCCGAGTTCACGTGTATAGCCACAATTATTATCTCGCATAGTTTTCTTAAAATCTTGAAAAGATCTGGATTTTCAGGCAGAGATACTAACATGTATTCAGCAAATTTAACCCGTGAGCTAGTTGGAGTGAAAATATGCAAGATTAGAAGTTATAAATTATTTATTGGTACTATCTAATTTCTAAAGATGGAGCTTTCTTTCTTTGTGAATAACCAGTCCTTTTTTTCGTAAAATTTCTTTCATCTCTATCTACCCCTATCTCTGTTTGTCGCTCTCCTTCTTCCTATCACTTTTAACGGCTTTCTCACCGTTTTTTTTTTGTTACATTTTCTTAGATCTTGTCGCTTACTTTTCTTTCTTTCTCTTTTACTAATCTTATATATCCCATATTCAAATCCTCCCTCTCTCTCTCTCTCTCTCTCTCTCTCTCTCTCTCTCTCTCCTGCTTTCTTTCCCTTACACTTTCTCACAGCTTCTCTCCCACTCGGCTCCATATGTAACCAAATTTTCATCTCTCCCACCGCTCTCTACTTGCCTCTTATAAACAAATTTCTATTGAACTATTCTTCCAACTCTCTCTCTCCCACTCTGTCTGTATCTACCTCTTACTCTCTCTTTCTCTCTCTCTTTCTCTGTAGAATTCATACACTCATTCCCTTTTTCATTCATACTATCTCGCCAACTCACATTTTCACCTTTACTCACACTCATTTATTCACTCACTAACATAGGCACTCACTCACTCCTTCACTCACGGAATTCTCTCAGTTGCACATTTCTTTCAGTTATTCACTAACGCTCACGCACAAGCACACTCACTCACAAGCATCAATGTCTTACTCACGCACGCTCACAGTCCTCACTCACTCACAAAGCCTTACCTTCTCGCTTTCAAATCCAAATTCCACCTCACGCACAAACGACCCCGATTCACTCTTTCACTCACTCACTCACAAAACTAACGAACTTTACTTAGAAAACCAACTCCCACAAACTTACCCTCTCACTCACAAACCATCTCTTCACACTGTCTCATTAGCTCACGCACAAGTTTCACTCACAAACCTCACTCTCTCACTCGCTCAATCACAAATCTCATCCGTCACTAACAAACTTCTCTATCTCACTCACAAAGTTCACGCTCTCACTCACACAATCAATCAATCACTCACAAACGTATTCACATGCTCACAACTAACTCACGTGCCCACACTCATTCGCTCACATACATATGCATTCTCACTCTCTCTCCCTCTCTTCCTCTCTCTCTCTCTCTCTCTCTCTCACACACACACGCACATGCACACATGCAGTGATGCGCCCACTCATTCGCTCACACGTTTACATATACATCCTCATTCACACACTCACTTACTCATAATCTATCTGTCTATCCTATGACGTTCGCTTCTCCCACCACAGACATCTCACTCCCTCCCACCCTCTTTTTGCATTACCTCCCCTTATTCCTTCTTCACAAATACCACCACCACCACCACCACCACCACCTCTCTCTACCCCATCAGACAAACATAAACACTGATATCGCCAAGCGTTCCGGTCGTTTTGCTTTTTAAACTATTTCGCTTCCTTTCTTTCTTTTACTTTTCTTGTTTTGTTTTTTGTTTTTTCTTTGCTTTTTTTTAATATTATTTATTTATTTATTTTATATCTGTTTTCACCTTTGAAGTGTTTTTGCTTCGTTGTTGTTTTGTTATGTATATTTCTTTAATGTTCTTTTTTTGTTTTGTTTTGTTATTTCTTATGTTCTCCTAAAAATAACTCAGAATTCACCGAGGTTATTCGGTGCAAAACTTAGCAGGCCCCACTCCCTCACTTTCTCCACATGCTCAGTATATCTCATTTTTTTCTCGTTCCTGCTGTGTTAGGCTTTTTTCTTTCCTATTTCTCTCACATTGTCTCTCTATCTCACGTTCTCTCTCTCTCTATCGCTCTCTCTCTCTCTGAATATACATCTGTCTATATAAATATAGTCAGTCTATCTATTTCTCTATAATATATGTCAGTCTATTTCTCTATTTCTCTATTTATTACCAGCTAGGGTGTCTCTTCTCTCATATTCATTTCAGATTATCTATCAGTTTATCTACTATCTTTTTCTCTCTCTCGATACATATATATATATGTGTGTGTGTGTGTGTGTGTGTGTGTGTGTGTGTGTGT
>NC_068982.1:173314314-173315282 GCF_001194135.2 Octopus bimaculoides | reverse complement strand
TATATATATATATAAATATATATATATATAGTTCAAATTTACAATAAAAAAAAGACAGGTATAGGAACAACAAGCAGGTATATTAGTTTAACGCTAAGGGACAAATGAAAAAATATTTTACGTTTCGAGCCTACGCTCTTCAACTGAAAGGAATAAGAGTAAAAAAGATGTAGAGAGAACGAAAAAACGGAGAGAAAAGACTGTGTAGTGTTCAGCAGTCCAACATAGCGGGATGACTGTATATATATAAAACTTAGATATGTTTCGACTAAAGATTGGTCCAGGCCATGTCTAACTTAATAGCACCGCCGTATAGGATTATCAAAATCCTTTTAAAGTCAAGTTTTATGGTATCATGGTCCGTTAGAGTCAGGAGTTTTTGTTAAGTCAGTTGTATCCAGGTATAGATGGCTTATCTGGTCTTCTTGAAGAAATCTGTCCAGATTCCGTTTAAAAGTAATGGGATCCTCTTTGATCTGTTTCGGTACAATGTTAAATAGGGCAGGGCCTGTTGAGAAAAAGAAATTGTGTTGCAGTGTATTTATGTGTTGTGATCTTGAATTGGGTAGGGGACGTTTGGCCCGTGGTATTAACCTTGGATGAATTTTGGAGGTAATATTGAGGTCGTTTGGGCAATGCTGGTGGTATATTCTCCGCATCGTTCAAATGCTGTATCGCTCACGGGTGGAGCTGAAGAGAATAGAGTTTCAATGCTTTAAGGTGGTCCCAATAATCGAGATCAGTCATGCCTTTAATTCTTTTAGTGGTATGGGGAGACCACAGGGAGCAGCAGTATTCGAGGTGTGGCCGTACAAAAAAGGAGAAAAGTGGAATGATGACACTTTGTTCTCTGGACTAGAAGGTTTTTAGGATCCAGGAGCTCATCCTACGAGCTATATTGACCTTATTGTTGATGTGGGCACTCCAACTGAGATTGTTATCAACAATTATTCCTAGCTCTCTGATAT
>NC_068982.1:173307970-173313848 GCF_001194135.2 Octopus bimaculoides | reverse complement strand
AGAGAGAGAGAGAGAGAGAGAGAGAGAGAGAGAGAGAGAGAGAGAGAGAGATTACCATCTTAATGTAGTGACTCTGAGTACAGGATCATTGAATACCGGAGGGAAGAGAAATTTCTATGTATTTGAAACATATACCCGCTGATGGCGACGCTTGGTGACATAGCACACGTCAGTCCGCCGCCTCCTTCGATAATGCACGCAAAGGTACCAATCTAGGTGAGTGTTTTGACTGGACTGTAAGAATTATGCGCCAGATGCCTCGTGATATTTGTCCCGGCTTTTCCGTTCTGAGTTCAAATCCTTTTGGGATGGTAAATTCAGTCCTTCTCCCAGTTTACTTCTACCACCTAGCACCTTGCATGCTTTTGGCATGCAAGTTTCATCTGCAACTATTCAGATCAGGTCTTTGAGTCTGAGAGCAGATAGGTATTCCTTTTATTTTACTTTACTTTTGTATTAGTAACTTAAGCATTAGTAACACAGCCACAACTATTCCCCATAACCCTTTAACCATAATCCAAGAAATAGCTTATGGCCTTTGCGTACAGTGATTTCAAGGAAAGAAAAAATATATAATGCGGACAAAATATATTATAATATCTACGTAAGTATATTTAAAGATCCCCTTCGGTCACGAATGACCATGGGATTACACCTAGAATGTTACACTCCGAGGCACAAGTCCAGGCAAGGTTGTTTATGGGAGACCAGCAGTCGCCCATGCATACCAGCCTCCCCTCTCCACACCACCGATGTAATCCAAGGGAAAGGAAAAGGCCGATATAGCTTGGCATCAGTGATGTTGCAACTCATTTCTACGGCTGAGTGAACTGGAGCAACGTGAAATAAAGTGTCTTGCTCAAGAACACAACACGCAGCCCGGTCCGGGATTCGAACTCACAATCTTACGGTTGTAAGTTCGACGCTCTAACCACTGAGCCATGCTGCTTAATATATATACATACAATAAGTGTGCTGGCCTCCTGATAATTAATCGATATTAATTAATATATGACTAATTACCAGATTTGATAATAATATATATATATATATATATATAGGTGTGTGTGTGTGTGTTTATGCACGCCCATTACATATAAGTGTGTGTAGCTGTATTATAGCCCTATAATTGACAAAATAATGAGACTTGGGTTTCGATTCCGGTGAGAGGCACCTTTAGCAAATATCATTTTCTATAGTTATACCTAGTGAGTAAACCAACTGAGTAAATGGAGAGAGTAGAGAAGGTTGTTGGGTGGTTTGCTTCTGTAATTCAAAAACTATAGCCCTTTTACACGTTGTGTCACACTGTATCACGCCGTGTGACACTGATTCTACTTGACAATTGCATTAAAGTTACACGTCTGTCGAATGCTCAGTAAATTAGGAGTAGGTATTTCAGCTGTTACAGAAGAAAGGGGACATTAAAAAAATCGTCAAATTTAGTCCGAACACTCTTTAAATATACTTATAGTTGCTTAATTACTATGCTAGAAGCAGACTGGATGATGATAATCTATGTGGAACACTAAACTGAAAGGTAGCTATCTGTACACACGTGTGTGTGTGTGTGTGTGTGTGTGTGTGTGTGTGTGTGTGTGTGTGTGTGTGTGTGTGCGTGTGTATTTGGCTACGTGTTGGTGCGCCATTATTCATTTGCACGCATTCAACGTATCTTGAGCTTCATCTCAAGTTAAAATATTAGTAGTCCTAACCTATAACAATGTCAAAACCAGTATTAAGATACTTCTATTATCCTGAGATATGTTAAATCCTTGAAAGATTTTATTACACTTGTGAAGGTCGCTACTCTGTTGCTTGTTGTCCATGATGTTAGTCTTTTGAACAGAGTCGCAAATATTTTAAAGGTAAGCCATTTTGTGTAAAGGTAACATGAGCAAGTGTCATTAAATTGCTTAGGGCAGCTGGCAGGTCTATTGTAAATATATTCTTTCTTCTACTGTCTGACAGTAACTGAATTTCTTGTGTCCCTAAGCAAAAACATTATTATAAATGATATTATTATTATTATTACTATTATTATTATTATTATTATTATTATTATTATTATTATTATTATTATCAGTAGTAGTAGTAGTAGTAGTAGTATTCAACTTTTGGTAGTTTCAGACAAACTGCTACTGCATTACCTGCTGCACTTCCGTATTGCTGGGGTGTGTGCAGCATCGTCGTGTGTTATTTTTTTTTTATTGTTGCGTCAGTTTCTTTCTTTTCTTTTTATTGGGTGTGGTGCACTCTTATGTTGTATTAGTGTTTGCATTGTGCTTTGTGAGAGTATTGTGTTAGGTGATTGACCTGCCGGTGGTAGTTTATTTCATTGGATATTTGCTATATAGGCTGTGTCTTGTGTATGTGAATTGTTTTGTTTAGGTTGCATTATTGAATTGACAGTGTCTTGCGTAGGGTGTGAGCTGTTCCTAGCAAAGCTATTTCTTTGATAGTGTGTAGCGTTGAGGATTCACTATTATTAAAGTAGTGAATTGGCAGAATCGTTAGCACGCTGGACGAAATGCTTAACGGCATTTCACCAGTCGCTACGCTCTGAGTTCAAATTCCGCCGAGGTAGACTTTGCCTTTCATCCCTATTCGGGGTCGATAAATTAGTTACTAGTTACTCACTGGGGTCGATGTAATCGACTTGTTCCCTCCCCCAAAATTTCAGGCTTTGTGTTTTTAGTAGAAACGATTATTATTATTATTTCTTTTTATCACAAGTTTTGTTGGAACTCCTGAAACCATACATGCGTAGCGGGATTGCAGCCTGCAGCCTACGGTACCATACTATCTGTTCTTTTCAACTATCTAATACTTTCCTGATTACTCTGGCCGTGCCAAGGAGGCAAACCTTTTGTAACAATTCTATTGGGCACTCTGTACCAATTTCCTTCATATTCCCCTTGATACCTTCAGATACTGTTCCCAAGGACCCAACAACAATTGGCACTATCATCACCTTTGTTTTCCATAGCCGAGCTATTTCGTACTTAAAGAGGGTTGTATATATTTATCCTTTCGCCTTCCTTCTTGACTATTCGTGAGTCAATGAGGCATGCAGCTTCAACTATATAGCATACGCAGTGCACCGTGTCCATCACCACGAGGTTCGATCTGTTATGCTCTAGTACCTGATCTGTTTGGATTGGGGAATCCCAGAGGATTTTGCAAATCTCCGACTGCCACTCTCTACAGTTTGTGCGCATACCACGTCTTGCCTCTCTCTAGCCCCCACTTTTCGTAGTTTCCATTGTAGCACTTTCGCTACCTGGTCGTGTCGCCACAACTTGTCGTGGTTTGGGGCAAGTCTATGGCATTCGTTCGCGATATGGGCAATGGTTTCATCCACTCTATTGAAGATGCAGCACAGCAGATCATCATCATCATCATCATCATCATCATCATCATCATCATCGGCGTCGTCGTCATCATCATCATTATTATCATTATTATTATCATACGTTCTGAGTTCAAATTCCGCCGAGGTCGACTTTGACTTTCATCCTTTCGAGGTCGATAAATTAGTTACCAGTTGCGTACTGGGGTCGATCTAATCGACTGCCCCCTCCACAAAAGTTTCGGGCCTTGTGCTTAGAGTAGAAACGATTAGTATTATTATTATGGTTATTATTATTGAGTGAGAGAGCAGGGCATGCCATCAAAGGAACACTGGGGTACAAATATACAAAGTCTAATATACCTATCATGACTACCCGTCTGATAAGGGTACACCAGGCGCATGCATCACAACCATATGTGCGCAACATGGTGATTTTATATCAAGATAAACAGCACATGACCTTGCAGGTGGGGGCCCAGTTAGAATTTTCTTCGGGTTGAGGAACCCACTCCACTCAAAATAATAAGGTTGTTTAAAGATGAAGAACAAAACATCCATGTTTCCAGATGTGAATTATTCAAACCCCAAAGAAGGATCACTCGGAAACATTCGTGGCAAATATTTTAAATGAAATCTACTTTACTGCGAGAAAGAGAACATATAAGACAGTGTGTGTCAGCTTAAAAGCAGAGGATGAGAAAAGGAAGCGAAAGTCCAAATTTTAAAAGATACTTTTGGAGAAAGCTATGATCTATTAAATTCACTCTTGTACTTGACTGCTATTATATTCTATCGAACCAGGAGAATCAAATGTAATGTCGGCGGTATTTGAACATAGAATCTAAATATACAAAAGACATCTTGTAGACGCTTAAATGAGTACAAAATATTGATTTCAATTTTTGGCATCCGGCATCAGTCGAATTATCCCCAGTGCTCAACTGGTACTTATTTTATCGACCTCAAAAGAATGAGGGTGCAAAATCGACCTTGGCGGAATTTTGACTGAACGTAAAGACGGAGGAATTGCCGCTGAGCATTTTGCCTGGCGTGCTAACGATTCTGCCAGCTCGTCACTTTGCAAATAAGTATAAAATATTGCCAAGATAAAACTTCTAAAATTTCTAAACAAAAATTAACGAAACGATTCCACTGATTAAGATTTATGAGTTGGGAAGGATGTAATTAAAACAGTATTGAAGTACTTTGTTATATGATATATACAGGGAAAATGATGGGTAGGGCGCTGGTCAAACGTATTTAAATTAATGAGAAGTGAATTCATATCCACTTCAGAGCTACTTGTATTACTGAGCAGGACATTTTATTCTGCATTACCCCAGTTATCTACAATATGCATCTGAATCTCTTGTAAAGTTATCTACTATAGTTGAGTGTTCAATTTCAAATGATTAACGCTGAAGAAATGTATTAGATTCCTGACGTAAGCATTCATGTTATTCAGGAATGAATTTCTTTTACACGCCTAGAATTAGCGTCATATAATTTTAAAATGTGCATTTAACAAATTCAGAATCTAAGAAATAAGATATCGAACTACCAATACAGATATCGTAAATCGGTTTGTGTATCCCTTTCAAACGATTCATCTTTGTCGTAATGTTCCTTGTTATCGTTGTTGCTGTTTTCGCTGCTCTTGATTTTCTTGTTGCTCTGCCCTAGGTCAACCAAGATTGAGCAGCTTCATACACATCTTTCTTTCAGACTCAAAATGTACAGAATTACCTTATTTATATATCTATTTTTTCAGACAACAGGGTGTGATTTGAAAGATATTTGGTTACTATTTATAGTAGATCATGTAATAATGGAGTGACTCCTGTGTTTGATCTTTACTTTTCGAATTATGAAATAATATTACATAGCAGTTACCTCGATAAAGGATACACGAAATATAAACTCCAACTCTGTAAGTTCTGACGATTATTATTGTTATTGTTGTTGTTATTTATGGTTTCGTTTCATTATAACTACATTTCAACTGCCTTAGTACCGGGCATCTCCCGGAGGCCAAGGGTAGCAAGGTCACTTTTGTTTTACTATGCATGCTAAACTTATCACCGCATTTATTCCATTTTAGACGGAGAGTGCTTTTCGTAGTATATGGGCTGTACCCATCAAGGTTATCTTTTGGAGTTCACAGAGATGGAGTTACCAGGGAGTTGCTTAATATATTTTTCAGTTCCCTTCTTTATCATTCCCAACGCACCAATTACAACTGGTATTATCATAGTACTAAGCTTCCATATTTTTGTGATTTCAGTTTGCAGATCTTTATAGTGAGAAAGCTTTCCGTATTCTTTTCTTGAGACATTTTGATCTTGTGAGACAGGCATATCTATTAACAGACAAGTTCCTCTGTTGTAGTCCTTGATCATAATGTCTGGTCGATTGGTGTCAATTTTTCTGTCTGTTTGTATTAGGAAGTTCCAAAGAAATTACATGGGTTTTTACGGTATATATATCCCCTCCATTTTCTTATTGCCATATATATAAATATAT
>NC_068982.1:173307288-173307851 GCF_001194135.2 Octopus bimaculoides | reverse complement strand
TATATATATATACACACACACTCATGTTTTGAGTTCTATTTTCCTGTTTGTGCCACCAAACCTATATGTATATTTGTCTGTGTATATGCTTGTGTCATAATTTTACTTGTTCGTTCACATGTTACGCTTTAGTTTGTTAGAGGAGGAGGTGAAGTGAGGGTAACCGAGAAGGAGGGAGAGTGAAAGAGGGGAGAAGAGTAGGTGTGTGAGAGAGAGAGGGGGGATGGGGAGTGAGTGAGATAGTAGATAAACAGCTGATGCATTACGCTGTCATTCACATGGTTAGTGGAAATAAGAGAGTGGAAATAAGAGAGTGGAAAGAAACAAAAAGAGAAAAATGTTAACGTAGGGAAGAGGGGAATTACATGGTCAAAAAGCTTCGTGAAGTGAGAGGTAGAGATAAAGAGAGAGAGAGAGTGTTTAGCAGAGGAAAATTTTAACTTGAAGTGTAATGACTTCAAGTGAAATGATTTAGCAAAATTAAATAAAAATGTAAATCATCCATTTTCTTCTTAAATAGCTTCTCTTAATATATATATGTATATATATATACATACATATAT
>NC_068982.1:173305365-173307117 GCF_001194135.2 Octopus bimaculoides | reverse complement strand
GTGTGTAGCGAGACAGGAAAGTTCTATTTTATTGCTGTGACATAGTTCAGTTGTTCTGTGGAAGATTCCAGCCGATCAGAGTTGGGGGCGTATGAATAAAATGGCAGTGATCTGCCGCTTTGCTGCTGTAGTGAGTTCGTTCAGCTAAGGCAGATCACTGCCGTTTTATTCATAGGCCTCCAGGTCTGATTGGCTGGAATCTTCCACAGCACAACTGAATTATGCCACAGCAACAAAACAGATCTTTCCTATCTTTCTGCACTCCCCCCCCCCTACAGACAGCGAGTTGATATAAACAAGAAAGAGAAAGGAGAAAAAAATTAAAAGCAAAGAAAGAAAAAATACAAAGCAAAATATTTCAAATGGCAAAAGAAAAATACATTGCTTACTGTTGAATTAGGTACTTAAGTTGAGACACCGCTTTAGGTCGGAATAATATACACACACAACAATATTGAGTAAATATCAACATTGGTGCTGAAGTACCAGCAGAATTATATTCCTGTAGTGCATGCCCACCTTGACCCACCTGAGTATATAATCCATTCTTGAGCTATTCAGACATGTTCATTTTAGTAAATATACAGTCCATAATATACTCTCTTACTCTTTTACTCTTTTACTTGTTTCAGTCATTTTGATTGAGGCCATGCTGGAGCACCGCCTTTTATTCGAGCAATTCGACCCCAGGACTTTTTCTTTGTAAGCCTAGTACTTATTCTATCGGTCTCTTTTACCGAGCCGCTAAGTTACGGGGACGTAAACACACCACCATCGGTTGTCAAGCGATGTTGGGGGCGGGGACAAACACAGACACATAAACATACACACATATATATATATATAAATTTACATATATACGACGAGCTTCTTTCAGTTTCCGTCTACTAAATCCACTCACAAAGCTTTGGTCGGCCCGAGGCAATAGAAGAAGACATGTGGTTCGTAAGCAAGCTACTTACCACACAGCCACTCCTACGCCTATATTTCAGAATTTGCGAAAGACATGTTCCGAGATTGATGAATAAAATACATTACAGCCATTTCTAACGACTCCTTTAATTGACTAATGAGTACGTTTTGTCATTATAAAGAAACCGTTTTCTTCAGATGGATACATTAAATCTAATGAAATCTACAATTAAGGACATTCCAAATGATTTAATATATTTTAAGATCCACAGAGCAAAACATTTCTGTCAACTGTATATGTAGAGCGATTGTCAATAATTTCAGGACATTCAATGAAAATGCATGTTATATGAGACCTATTCTCCGTGATAAAATTCCACTTTTATATTTCTAGTCATCTCCATGTAGTGCCGATGAAGCTGATATAACATGGTAAAATAAACTACAGCATTCGTATTTGTTAGCACAACCATTCCACCGAAGGTTGTCTGAAGTATTCGCATATTTTACAGTGCGCATACACATACACACAAGATGTATATACACACAAAAAAACCGCATGTACATGCGCAGGCGTAAATGTGTGGTAAGAAGCTTGCTTCCCAACCACATGGTTCCGGGTTCACTTCCACTGCGTCGCACCTTGGGTAATTGTCTTCTATTATAGCCTCGAGCCGACCAAAACTCTGTGAATGGATTTGGTTAAAGGAAACTGAAAGAAGCCTGTCTTATGCCGTTGCCGATTTCTTTTCCTTTTTTTGGAATCTTCCCTTTCTCCTTTCCGATCAAGCGCTATGCATGAAACGTCAAATTCTCTCCTTTCACCGAGCGTCACGCTTA
>NC_068982.1:173299951-173305098 GCF_001194135.2 Octopus bimaculoides | reverse complement strand
ATCGCTTGACAACCGATGTTGGCGTGTTCACGTCCCCGTAAATTTGCTGTTCGGCAAAAGACTCTGATAGAATAAGTACTAGGCTTTACAAAGAATATGTCCTCGGGTCGATTTCTATGACTAAATAACCTATTAAGGTCGTGCTGCAGCATGGCTGCAGTCAAATGACTGAAACGAGTAAAAGAACAAAAGAAGAAAATAATATGTGTTGTGAGATTTTTATTCGTGTGTGTCGAGTGTTTGAGTACGTATGAATTCGTGGGTGTATGCTATTAAAACCATGCGTTCGCTCAGTTTGTTTTTTATCAGTAATATTTCGTATTTCCTTGTTTATTAATCCTTCATATTTTCTGCGAAAAAAATAGGATTTTTAACTTTATCAAGCTTCATAGAAAACACGCTGTCTTATCTTCCGAAGTAGTTATTGCTGACGTTTTTTTTTTTCCTCGTGTGTAGCAATTATATGATTATTGTTGTGTTAATGATGTCATTATTTCGGCTTTTGACATTTTATCTGTTATCTCCAAGATCCTTTCAACACACAGTTTGTTTCTCTAGTGCGTTTGCTTTCAAATTAGCGTAAATGATTAATCGTTTTATTTATTTATTTGTTATCATTATTCTTTTTTCTGTGGGATAGTCTATATAATATTGTGTTATCAACTAGTATTTTTCTATCGAGTTTTGTTTTGTTTTGTGTTATGTAATGTTACTGTGTTGGGTTGAATCCTCGTTGAAAATCTATAATGAACCACCAAGACTGCTTTTATGGTTCAATAAGGCAACAGTAGAAGTCGTTAAAATTTCCAACTTTTATGTTGGAAATCTTTATTTGTTATAATTTAAAAACCTTTTTATTCATGTGTAAATTATAGTCATCAGAATTTCGTGCAGCGATTTGCAAATGTTTTGTTATTGTTCTTGTCGTTGTTGTAGATGATGATGACGACGATGACAACGACGACGATGGTGGTGGTGGTGGTGGTGGTGGTGGTAGTGGTGGTGGTATGATGATGTTTGAACGATTTTGATGATAAGTAATCTATGTTAATAAAAGCGAAATTTTGTCTGTCCATCTGGGACGTCTGTATCAGTCTACATTTGCTCTACATAGACATATACCTTCTTGGAATCAGGATGATCCCGGGATTGAAAATCTGACCATCATTTAGTCCTTGAACATCTAGCTGGGATGTGATTTAAAAGCATTTGGGTTGCTATTTCTAGCAGGTAAAATTTGATTGATTTACGCCATCTTCGTGGCGTTTGTCAGATGACGTCAGAGACCAAGGAGGAGATAAATGACATTCGCTTCGTTAATTTTACATCGAGATAAGGACTTTGGGGCAAATTGGCCAACAGTTGGAAGTCAACTTGGGACAGGAACAATAGAATGATTGCATTACAGAATTAATTATCATTCATCTTTAAACTCTGATCAAATACCACCGAGGCATGTAGTCATTATAGACGTATCATAGTCATGCTGTTTATCTCTCTATAGTTTGGGGCTGCAGACCCAATTAGCCCCCTGTATAAGCCAGCTCAAAAGTCCGCACAGAGAGAGGCTTTTTTAAGCTAGTATTAATAATATTGTGGAATTAGGTGTAACGCATATTTTGTTCAGTTTAATAAATTTTTTGATAATGTGGTCGCCTATTTCGTATTTAGAGTGGATATTTGGCTCAGGTAATATATTCCATGTGCGTTTGGTTTAATTTTTACTTAGTATAGTGGCTGTTGTATTTAATGTGTAAAATTTGATTCTGTGTTGTTCAATAGTTTGATTTATTAACTTATTTGTATAAGTTACTGGTTATTGTTTGTATTCATTAATCTATAACGTTCGTTTTATCGTGCTTCGATTGCAAATGAGATTCTAAATGTCCTACTGAAATTTTGCACCTCCGAAGATATTCCCTATTCCTAAATATGTATAGGCATGTTTATTAATGATTTTAGTAATACAATTATTGCTTCTTATCTCTATATTTATATGGAGTTGTTGTACTACTGGGATGTATACTTAAAATATCGTGAATATTTAAGTCCATGAGAGTCATTTTTCAAGTATTCTTTTAGTTGTGTTTCTTTCTGGCATTATATAAAGTTCCTGGCTAGGACAACAGAAGATTATTGTGCACTTAATCAAAAATTATCGTTCGGGAAAAATTTATTAATGTGTGAGAATTTGGTAGAAATTTTGATCCTCTTTAAAACCCCTGTTGTACATTGGCGAGATATATCATAGAACTATGTCCGTGTGGATTATTATCGTTTAGTATCTTCTAAATATTGTTAAATTGCTAATTTCTTGTTCAATTTCCATATATAGATGAAAGGGTGGTGTTAATCTTTTTCTCTTTCTTTAGGAAAGCTGAGGTTTGTGTGAAATTTCTCTTAGTCATTCCAATGTAATGCATCGTAGTGGTGTCAATCAAATATCACATAATGGGGGGGGGGGTGTATTGTAGCGGGATAGTTTATTCTCTCACTCTTTTATTTGTTTCAGTCATTTGACTGCGGCCATGCTCGAGCACCGCCTTTAGTCGACCAAATCGACCCGAGAACTTAATCTTTGAACGCCTAGTACTTATTCTATCAGAGCACTTTTGCCGAACCGCTAAGTAACGGGTACGTGTAAACACACCAACATCAGTTGTCAAGCGATGGTGGAGGGACAAACACAAACACACACACATACACATATATATATGCATACGCATATACGACGGGCTTCTTTCAGTTTCCGTCTACCAAATCCACTCACAAGGTTTTAGTCGGCCCGAGGCTGTAGTAGAAGACAATTGTCCAAGGTGCCATGCAGTGGGACTGAACCAGGAACCATGTGGCTGGGAAACCAGCTTCTTTACCACACCACAACTCCTTTATTATTTTTCTCTCACAATCCTGTTTAAGGAGGGTATAACATAATATTTTTACGTGTGCACTTCGAATTATTTTCCTTAAATTTAGTAAGCTGCTCAGATAATATGTTTAATATTATTTGTAAATATGTAGCTGTGATTTTATGGATGAAGCGTGTGCAGATGAGGGCGAGAAATATTTTTGCTACATTGAATTTGATATTTAGAAAGAGATTGGGGGTTAAAATACCGTGACGTTACAGCTTATATTCTTATTAGAAATTTGTAAGTGAAAGGAATCTTTTCAATGAATCCACTATTTTATAGTATGTTATTATAATGAGGTGTTGATTTATCGAAGATATTCTTTGCTTGACTATAATAAGTCAGAAGCGCTTTTGCTTTTGTGATTGATTTTTTAGAAAACTATGGCGCTTAATTTGCATTTCTATGTGTGCATACAAGCTTTTCATTTAGTTTAATATAGAGTTGATATCTATTCACTTCTTAATTAATTGTTGCCCCGAAAATGTTAACAATATTCATATTTCTGGATATTGTGGTTTTAAGCTGACGGTGTTGGCGTACTAGTTAAATATTTTCTGAAGTTAGATACACTATGTTTAGGGAGTCGGGATGATCATAGACTACTGTGATTGTTGACAGGACAGCTTGATCAGAACAGACTTGGAGTTAAGCAACAGAAACAACGACGACGACACGATGATTAATTCATAATGATTAAGATATGACCCTATGCAAACCAAGGCGAGATTTTTACATATGTCATAATGAAATATGGCGATTAAAAATAGTCAACAATGTCTGGAATCAAACCTATGTTTATTAATATGATAAAACTGCAAGAAGAGATAGTAGCATGTAGAACCCCATCTTATGTTTATGGCAACACGTCACTTTACATTACAACTCCAACCGGGGCCAACTTTTCCATCCGCCCATAGACTGTCGTCGATAAAATAAATACTACTTACATAGCGTTTCAATACAGTACTAACACGGACATTGAACGCACGCAGACACATACCCACACAATGACTTTTCTTCTCACGCAGTTTCTCTTTCAAATGCGTGTTCTCTCTCAATTAGTTTGCTTTCTCCCTTAACTCATTCTCTCTCTTTTTCTTCTTTCTCTTGATCGTTCCCTCATATTTTTTTTACTTTGTTTTATTTTCCCACTACTTCACACAATCTACTTTTCTTTCACGTCTTTACTTCTTTTTTTTTTCATATTATTATCATTATTATTATTATTATCATTACCTTGCCTTTTCTTGTTCTTGGCCTTCTAACCCATTCCCACTCCCTCCTCCTTTCCCTGGCTGACATTAGATAATTGATGTTAGAACAACGATCCATCATAGCAAGGACTTCTGCCAGCGTTTGTGTCACCTTCAAAGAACACCGCCAGTCACGTGCCTAGCATTTGCAGACAGGTGCCCGTCGCTGACAGTAACGGAGGTGCCCTGAAATTATGGATGACAGCATGTCTCTTTCTGTTTCTTGCTTTTTTCCTTCTTTCTTTAAACGTACGTAAATGTGTGTGTATGTGTGTCTATATGTATATACATACATACATACATACATACATAAATACATACATACATACATGCGTGTGTCTATGAGTGTCCATACATATATACGTGTATGTTTATATATATATAAACATATATATATAAACATGTATATATAAACATGTATGTATGTATGACTAAAAGCTATCGTTATTGATGCTGCTTGCTGTTACTATCAATATTGCTTGTTGGCAGATGTTATTGTTATTGTTGTCTTTTATTACTTTCGTTGTTCTTATTGATTTTGTTTTACTGTTGCTGTTGTCGGTGATAGTGAAGGGATGACGGTCTTTCATTCTTAATGGTTGTCTATATAAAAGGAAATATCGCTGTATTAGATTTCTTTAACAGTTGACTATATGAAAGAAAATAAATGCCTCTCGTCAGACAACAGTGTAAAAGAGATATTTATCGAAATAAAGAGCTAGACAAGTGTATGTTAGTTTTGTATTGTTGGCTTTGAATGTGTGTGTGTTTGTGTGTGTGTACATGTGTGTGTGTGTGTGTATATGTGTGTCTGTGTGTGTGTGCGTGTATATGTGTTTGCATGCGTGCCTGTGCAATTATGTAGTCGTGTTTTGTGCTGGGTTTTCTCATTATGTGCATATTATTTGCTTTACGATAACAACTGATACACACACGCCTATATATATATATATATATATATATATATATATATATATAT
>NC_068982.1:173299311-173299910 GCF_001194135.2 Octopus bimaculoides | reverse complement strand
ACATAGATAGTTAGACAGACAGACAGACAGGTAGATAGATAGATAGATAGATAGATAGATAGATAGATAGATAGATAGATAGATAGATAGATAGATGTACATAAAAATATATGTATATGTATGAATGTGTATGTAATCTTAAGTAACAATATGTTAATTGTAAATATTTAATGTAGAATCTACTTTACATGTATGGATAACTTTTTATAAAGAAACAGTCATTAATAATCGCAAAATACTCTATTTTACTGTTCAGCAAGAACAAAATGCTTTACGATGATTAATTTAATCCTCTGCAAATAAAAAGATCAATCCTATATACGTATCAAAAATTTGTAGTTATTTTCTAATATATATTCTTGAATATACAATATTGAGTAAATAAGTCGACTCAAGATTCGAAAACTGCAGCGTTAAGATATATTTGTTTACGTTCAGAAGAAATGTAGCAGCGTCGAGAAATATGTAAATAAGTCTTTAGTTACGATTTGTCAGCTATAAAAGATACTTCATACCACACACACACACACACACACACACACACACACACAAGATTCTTACTCAGTCCAACCATTGAATTCTTAGTGATGTTTTTTTTT
>NC_068982.1:173292513-173298606 GCF_001194135.2 Octopus bimaculoides | reverse complement strand
CTCTCACTCCTGTTTCTGTTGTACCTGTATTTCAAAGGGCCAGCCTTGTCACACTCTGTGTCACGCTGAATCTCCCCGAGAACTACGATAAGGGTACACGTGTCTGTGGAGTGCTCAGCCATTTGCACGTTAATTTCACGAGCAGACTGTTCCGTTGATCGGATCAACTGTAACCCTCGTGCGTGTGCATGTGTGCGTGCGTGCATGCGAATGAAAAGTGAAGCAAACTTATATTGGCCTTGAGATATCCAATAGTTAATAGAACATCAATCAGAGAGAGAGACCTCTATGGTAGTCGATTACAATGGAACATTCTAGTAAAAGGTTTCCCAACCCCCAGAGATAAAGGACCGTTAATGATTAACTAACTTCGCTGTGAGATTCTGATATTAGTAACGACGGAGGGCTTTTCTAATATCAACGCAACTTTGTTTTCTTCGAAATTCTCGAGGTTGGAAAAGGCCGGTAGTGTGTGTGTGTGTTAGTAGTATGTAGTATGAAAATCCTATTGGTGGTCAGTGATGAAGAAAAGAGAGGGAGAGAGAGAGGAGGAGAGACTGAAGATAATGAGGGTAGTGGTTGTTACTGATTGTTTTCATTGGTCTTGTGATTTGAGAAGTATTGTAAAGCAAAATTTTGTGCTGCAGGAGGAGAGATTTAATGCTTTGCTTATGCAATGGCTAATCGGTCTGATGGAGGACGGAGATTCTGAAGAAAGAGTAAATATTTGGTTGAGAGAGAAGTGAGATATCAAAACTGTCTTGAGAGCAAGTGTATCGATCATAAATTCATGAAAACGAGTAACTGTTGTAGATAATTCAGTTGGTAAGTCAGTCAACCTCCGCACCGGCAATGTCGGTTTGAAAGGAGATTCAGATTCAGGGCCAAGAGATGTTGTGCGTGTTGAGTTAACCGAAAAGGATAATATCAAAAGAAAAGAGCGTTGATTATAATGCCATTAATGCAGGACGAAAGATAACACTATTGCTGCTATTTCTAGCAAACCTAGAAATTGCTGTTTAGAGCCTCTTTCATTCTTGGTGCCCATTCAGCTAACAAAGAAAAGTAAATCGACGCTCAGAAAGAGAGAAAGCTTGTTTTATTCGTACGTTACCGATATTCACGTTCACATATTTATTCGCACACACATGCGCAGAAAGCTAATCCACACAGGGCTATGCACACGCGTGCTCACACATACGCACTCATGCGCACACACACATGCAGAATATTTTCGCAAAACATGCATTGCATTCCAGGTGATAGTTCCTTCTCAGCTTTATAATTTCTTTATTTTTGTTTTCAAAAAGATCAAATATGCAGCGATTACGTAAATAAGCCAATCTTTAAACATTTCCGCTCTCTTGTTGCAGCAGACTGGGAATGCATAAATACAAACATAAAGATCATAGATATCCATATACATACATGTGTGTATGTGTGTGTGTGTGTGTGTGTGTGTGTGTGTGTGTGTGCGCGTGTGTGTGTGTGTACAGTTGTACAAACACACACACACACACATATGTGGGTGTGGATATGTATGTACGTATTTTTTCCACATTTTATTCTATCTTTGTAAAGGAATGTTCACATGTACATAGCTTGCAACTTTGCAACTTTGCCCTCATGATTTGTAGACATCAGGAAAACTCATTTTACCAAAATGCTTGTTGCTGTATCGCTTGCGAGTTTAGTATTAAAGTACAAAACAAAAGGCACTCTTTCCAACGGAACACTTACTATCGTTTAACACCATTTCCTTTTTGTATGTTCTTCACATTAAATATATGTATTTGTATATATATATGTTTATTGGTCTCGAAGAAGGCAATATATCTATAACCTTAGCAAGCAACCGAGACCAGTGAGCTCGAAGTGGTCAATGTTTGTCGTGAACATTTTCAAGAAGACGACTACAAGAAAACGTGCTGAAAGGGCGTTGACGTCCTGGGGAGGAGGAATAAACATGGTGGTTCATATAAAAACTTGAGGATGGACACAGTAAGGTTGATGGGTGGAGGGAAAGGCAAGTATGTTGGGAGTACCTTGGTGGAAGCGATCGAGACTTATCAACTCCGTGGCATAGTGTCCAAATGTAATCGCGGTAGAAAAGACAAACAACTGAGATTGCACATCTGAGAGACAGAATTTGGAACGTCTGTGAGTGACTTCGTGTTTTTCTTTTGGATGTTTGTCGAGAGTGTCCGTGTGTATAGTAACATACTGTCTCAATTGTGGAAGCAATAATACTCTACCAGTACACCTGACATTTATAGACAGTTGTTGTTGGAAGTGGCAGAAGTATTTTGAAGTATAGTGGGGGAAAGCTAGTGATAATGATACAGTTTTAGCTACATTGTGGATGTACGCTCAAAAGGAGTGATCCTCAGTAAAGCTTAGCATTTGAGGCGAGTATTGTATCGTGTTGAAAGAAGGGGCTTTTATTAATGAGAAACTAGTCAAGTTGTAATACGCAAAACACTATAAGTAACACAGCTATTTACAAAAGCGGGCGGAGACACTCTCTCAGCTAGAACATATTCTTGCTTTTTATGATAATAGCTTATGCTTTGAATAGTCCATTGTTTGGGATAGCGTTTTTTTTTCTTTTTCGTTTGATTTTCGACTTCTAGCGTAAAAGTAGTAATGATTGTTCAATCCAAAACATCGATCATACGATTTTATACGATTTTGACCTTGACAGCCAGTATCTAGGTTCTATTTGCATGCCGTTCTTGAGAGAGAAGGGGAGAAATGTGTGTGTGTGTGTGTGTGTGTGTGTGTGTGTGTGTGTGTGTGTGTGTGTGTTCGTGCGTGCGGTGAATGAATCTTTGTGTTGGGAAAAAAGACACGTTTACTTATGATAGATACCTTATCATAATTCAGCTGGCAAATTTATTTTTGTTTTACCTGAATGCTTATAAGTAATTTTGAAACATGTATCCCGTATCTCGTAGTTTGTAGAACCTTGAATCTTGTGGTATACCGAATCAGCGTCAGTCCAGTAGTACGGTCACTTTAATTCAATATGTTACCTTTTCCTATTAAATACACTGCCATGTGTGGAGGCGCAATGGCCCACTGGTTAGGGCAGCGGACTCGCGGTCATAGGATCGCGGTTTCGATTCCCAGACCGGGCGCTGTGAGTGTTTATTGAGCGAAAACACCTAAAGCTCCACGAGGCTCCGGCAGGGGATGGTGGCGAACCCTGCTGTACTCTTCCACCATAACTTTCTCTCACTCTTACTTCCTGTTTCTGTTGTGCCTGTAATTCAAAGGGCCAGCCTTGTCACACTGTGTCACGCTGAATATCCCCGAGAACTACGTTAAGGGTACACGTGTCTGTGGAGTGCTCAGCCACTTGCACGTTAATTTCACGAGCAGGCTGTTCCGTTGATCGGATCAACTGGAACCCTCGACGTCGTAAGCGACGGAGTGCCACTAGGACACTGTCTTGTACTAACATTAAACAAAAATCAACAGTTGTTATTTCCAGGAGCTCTTACATTGAGACTTCAAAATAAGAAACGGAAAAGTTTCTCAGTTAACATATGCTGTATTAGTTGTGAACTCTTATGTCAGGAGTTCAAATCACTTCAGAGTTAACTTCGTTTCTTTCTTCCATCGTCGATATAAATAAAATACCAGTCACGTAACGGAATCGATTAAATCGACAAAGTGTATCCTCAAAATTGATGGCATCATGCCTCAGAAATCTCTATAATGATAATGATAATGATATTAATAATAATAATAATGATAATAATATTAATAATAATAATGACTGTAGCAACAATATTTATGGAAGTTATCATTAAAACAGAGTATTCTACCGGAAACTCTTTCACAGTTTTGATAAATTTTCTTTAAAGTCAATGCCAACTCGATAAGTTGGAAACGTAGCTGGTTTTACTTTTGAAGTTAAATTAGCCAAAAACAGTAATGAGGTAATTGTGATTAAGTACCAGCACCTCAAGTGGAGCATATTTGGCAGTATTTATTTATTTATTTATTTATCATTCACAGACGACACTTTTCTAAATGGCTACTGAAGTAGTAGTGAGAATTGTTGTTGTTGTTCTTAGCACTAGGTTAGCCCCGAATCGAGAACACCCATGACCAAAGGCATCCAGCTATAACCACCCCACTTTATTTTATTGAATTTAGGGCTATACTAGGCTGCGTCTTTCCTTCATGTTTTTTTTTTTTGCAATTTTCGGGAGATTTAGCTGCTATTTCAAGCGGGTTGGGCGACCACGAAAAGTGGCTGAAGGTTGTAAGAGTAAGACCTGACAGTGCAGATAGCTACTCTCGTTTGTCGGAAGAAGAAAAGGGAGAAAGTTTGGCCAGCGAAATCAACATGGTTACCAACACTAACTGCAACAACAGCAACAGCAGTAACGACAATTATACAGTTTCTGGTAGCTCCACCAGAAGCTGCTGCTACGAAAGGTAAAGTTGTGATACCACCAGTAGTGGCAGAAGTAGTTTCTCAAATTAGCAACTGTATGTAATGTATGTATGTATGTTATTTCTTTACTACCTACAAGGGGCTACACACAGAGGGGACAAACAAGGACAGACAAAGGGATTAAGTCGATTACATCGACCCCAGTGCGTAACTGGTACTTATTTAATCGACTCCGAAAGGATGAAAGGCAAAGTCGACCTTGGCGGAATTTGAACTCGTAACGTAGCGGCAGACGAAATACCGCTAAGCATTTCGCCCGGCGTGCTAACGATTCTGCCAGCTCGCCGCCTTATGTATGTATGTATGTGTGTGTGTGTGTATGCGCGCACATATGTTTAGTGTCTCTGTTTGTCCCCCACTACCACTTGATAACCGGTGTTGGCGAGTTAACGTCCCCGTAACTCAGCGGTTCGGCAAAAGAGGCCGATAGAATAAGTACTGGGGTTGATTCATTTGACTAAAAACTCTTCAAGGCGGTGCCCTAACATGGCCGAAGTCCAATGACTGAGGAAAATAAAAAGTAAAAAGTAAAAATGATATAGAAGAAAGAATGCAACGTCACCATATTTTCACTCTGTACCACTTACGATAATGTTCTATACGTTGGCGTGCACGATGGTTTTATATCTGGATTACTGGATCTGTGAATCACGTCTAGTCTTGATAATGTCAAGTGTTGTTATTGATAAAGCACCATAGATCTGCATGATAAATACTGACTGCTGCACGACAGCTTGAGAAAGTTAGTGCAGTAAAATATTCGATATTAATGGTATACCATACTGGCACTCCGTCGGTTGCGACGACAAGGGTTCTAGTTGATCCAGGAACAGCCTGCTCGTGAAATAACGTGCATGTGGCTAAGCACTCAACAGACACGTGTACCCTTAACATAGTCCTCAGGGAGATTCCACGTGACACAGAGTGTGACAAGCCTGGCACTTTGAAATACAAGTACTACTCATTGTTGCTAGCTGAGAAAGAGAGAATACAAGTGAATTTAAAATAAATTTCTCTCAATTGTTTCCAAAGAAATTGAACAGAAAGGGAAATGCTCATCACTTCCTATGATTTCTTTTTCGAATAATCCAGCAGATTGATCCCTTGCCTAATCCGTTATGATCAGTCTTCAACATAGAAGATCATCTATCGATTTTTTTTTTACTTGTTTCAATCATTAGACGGTGGCCTTGCTGGGGCACTGCCTTGTAGAATTCTGGTCGAATGTATCGATCCCAGTACATATTTTTTGTTAAGCCTGGTACTTATTCTATTGCTCTCTTTTGCCGAACCGCTAGGTTACAGAGACGTGAACACACTAGCACTGGTCGTCAAGCGGTGCGGGAAGACAGCACAGACACAAAGACACACATACACACTCATTCTTTTATTCTTTCATTCTTTTATTCTTTTACTTGTTTCAGTCATTCGACTGCGGTCACGCTGGGGCACTGCCTTTAGTCAAACAAAACAATCCTAGGTCTTATTCGTTGTAAGCCTAGTACTTATTCTATCGGTCCCATTTCCCAAACCGCTAGGTTACGGGGACGTAAACACACCAACAGCGATGGTGGGATACAAACACAGACACACACACACACACACACACACACACACACACA
>NC_068982.1:173289761-173292349 GCF_001194135.2 Octopus bimaculoides | reverse complement strand
TATATATATATATATATATGACGGGCTTGTTTCAGTTTCTATCTACCAAATCCACTCACAAGGCTTTGGTCGGCCCGAGGCTATAGCAGAAGACTCTTGTCCAAGGTTCCACGCAGTGGGACTGAATCCGGAGCTATGTAGTTAGGAACCAAGCTTCTTACCATGCAGCTCACTCCTGCGCCTACATACATATATTCGATAGGCTTCTTTCAATTTCCATCTACCAAATCCATTCACAAGACTTTAGTCGGCTCGAGGCTATAGTAAAAGGCACTTGCCCAAGGTGCCATGCAGTAGGATTGAACCCAGAACCATGTGGTTAGGGAGCAACCATGAAAGAAATACCACACAACCATGGAAAAAAAATACTAAATGCAGAGTATTTTACGTCAAATTCTAAGGAAAGGCAAAGAAGAAAAGAGTGCAGGAAGAGAAAGAGAAGAAAGGGAATGCAGTCACCCAGTCGACGGATGTAAAAACACAGCTTGGCACCCTACTATTTCGCAAGAGGACCACGTGCGTCAGAGAAAAAAATACCCACCACCAGTCTGTATCACGTGATCGCTTGCATAAGGAAGCGAGAATGTGTTGGGTGTGAAACTTTCGGAGAATAAACTTAGATTTCCAGACGTTGTTGATAGCGTAATTCTGTAAAAACATGTATATATGTCTGAGTGTTTGTTTGATGTCGACATGGTCCAGTAAGTCGACAAATAGTCATTAGAGTCACACTCGAAAGCTTGCCTTTAGTGATTCAAGGATGTATATTTGCTCAAGTGGTTCCCGTTGTGTTCTCTTGCGTCTTGCGGTGATCTGAGATTTACTGTTACAATATATATATATATACACACACACACATACATACATACATACATACATACATACATACATACATACATATACGAAGCAATGAGCACTCCATCTTTATTACAGTTTTACTTTTAAGAGATGCGCCTTTGTACAAATTACGCAACCCGTTACCAAAAACAGTCTACCAATCCTTGGTTCACGCAAATTCGTCCAATATTTAAAGCAAATGACAATTTGCTATAAAAGTATTCAACAGTAATTATTCAACAGTAAATAAAACAAACCTTGTAGATATAAAACGCGATAACACATAGACACACCACTTTGTTCACTATAAACACACGCATGCAAACACACACGTACGTACACACTCACATATATTAATAAACATTTACACATACTATAAATACATATACAGATATATACAGACACACAATAATTAACTGTGAAAGTACATAAATGACTCAAAGCCGTGTGTTTTATATCTCGCACTTCAGGCCTTGAATCATTTATGAAACTTTGCAGCCGAATAAAAATAATGGATATATATTTTCATGTATCGACTTCTGTTCCTCCTGTATGCTCCAGCGAATCCATATCTATCTATCTATCTATCTATCTATCTATCTATCTATCTATCTATCTATCTGTCTGTCTGTCTGTTTGTCTATCTGTTTGTCTATTGCCGAACATCTGATGATGTGGAAGTGCCTTGTATGCACGAAACTTATGTGCAGCTGAGATAAACTGTTATTAAATACATGTAATTCCAAATATGATGAATGCTTCTTTCTTTCGTTTGTTCACTCAGTAGTGTATGCATGTATGATTGAACATATATATATATTTACTAATGATAAAGCTGAAGTAAAGACCAAGCATATAGTGTGTGTTTAATTGGCAACATATGACCATCCCCAAGTAAAGTAATATACATACAAATTGTTTTATTTGTTAATTAAAGTTCGAAACCTAGGTTCGAGAGGTAAATATTGTAGATGTTTTTATTTTTCATTCCCTTCGAAATTGCTCTTAACCGCGGTTTGGACTTTGACTGTTCCTTCTAGCATGTAAGGTGTCCTGTTAGGGTCGCCTCTTTGTGTTTAAATGTACACTAATTTTATGAATAATATATATACATATATATTCTTTTTTTTTTTTTACTTGTTTCAGTCATTTGACTGCGGCCATGCTGGAGCACCGCCTTGAAGTGTTTTAGTCGAAGAAATCGACCCCAGGACTTATTCTTCGTAAGTCTAGTACTTATTCTATCTGTACCTTGTGCCGAACCGCTACGTTACGGAACGTAAACACACCAACATCAGTTGTGAAGAGATGGTGGAGAGACAAACGCAGACACAAAGATACACACATAGAGCTATCTATATATCCATATATATATATATATATATATATATATATATATATATATATATATATATATATATGTAGCTGGAACAAGGAAGACGTGTTCTTCTCTGATTGATTTACGCGTTCCCCACCACAACCTCGTTTAGGCTTAGCAGCCCTTCCCATTTCTTTTCGGTCTTGTTTGTGTTACCAATTTTGACCCTCCGCAAAATCACAAATTTTATTTACTTTGCTATGCGGGAGCAACTGTTTTATCGAAAGCGTATACTGTTGTTAAATGCTCGAAATACGAGACTAGAAAAACAGCCAACAACTGATGAAGAGTTGTTCTTAATGTTGTTTGTCTTGTTTTCCATTTGTGTCTTTCGTTGTTCGAAAAAATAGTTCATATTCCATGTACACGTACT
>NC_068982.1:173286715-173288941 GCF_001194135.2 Octopus bimaculoides | reverse complement strand
GCCACCAGTCGGACTGAACCCACAATGATGTGGTTGAGAAGCAAGCTTCTTACCACAGCCACGCGTATGTATTATGTGTGTGCATGCGTGTTTGTGTGTGTGTATGTGTGTGTGCCCTTGATGAGAAAGGTAATCTATCACATTTATATCAATTATGTACGTTGTTAATAACGTAATAATTACGTAATTACATATGTTAGTGCTTTTATTGGATTGAAACAGCTGTTAAAAGCAACTAAATAATGAATCATGTAAAATTTTCGTTTTACTGCTGTTTACTATATAATATATAATATATATGATAGATAGATAGATAGATAGATAGATAGATAGATAGATAGATAGATAGATAGATAGATAGATCGATAGATAGATAGATAGATATGCATACATGCATGCATACATACGTATGTATATATGTATCCAATTTGCATGGCCTCAATTCCGTGTCAAACGTATGCCAGTATTCGTATCATAACATGACCTGTAAATTTTGTAGAGGGCACGCAGCAGTATAGTAGTAATTAGTTAAAAAAATACTTTCTTGCTTTATAAACGGAAACCCATAATCATCCTGGTTGTTTGTGATGCCTTCGCTTAGTCTTAGGTCACCCCAATCGAGCAGACCTATAACGATCGAAAGCGTTCAAGTCTTGAATGTCATATTTTTCATTTTGCGTACACTATATCAGGACTACATCAGCCATTTTTTTTTTTTTTTTAAAAGAGAGAGTACGATTTGGAGGAGATTTAACTGTAGGTTTTAGCAGGGCGTGGAACTACGTAAAGGTTCCATTTCTTGCTCGTGCATATCACGTGAATGTATTTCTGCGCTGGCGCTTATGGTTATGAGTCACAATGAAACTTAATACAAACATACACACCGATAAGCATGCACATATGTATGTGTGAGTGTGTGTGTGTGACTGCGTATGTGTGTGTAGGGGGTGAGTTTGTATGTGCGTGTGCGTGCTTGTGTTTGCAGATATATATATATGAACATATATACTTGCATATGAATGTGAGTGTGTGCATATATATATAATAACAGGTATCGGTCTTTATTGATACAAATTAAATAAGTAAATAAACAATTTTTAGTTTAAATACTTGAATTATTGTACATTTTCTATAAATCTTCTCTATTGATGTTAATAAGGTATATATATTTTATCATGGTTTTAGTGATTTAGCTATTTTATTCCTTTTCTATGGTGTTCTACCCTAACCGATCATTTTATTATTTTATAATAGCCTTTATAAAATAAACCTATGTTTGTACCCCTATAAATTCATATTTAGCTTATATAAAACAATACCGGTATCTTCACAACTTAAACTTCTTAGATTATATAGTTAGCATGTTCTTTTGCCTCAGTACTCCTTTATTAAATACCAGTAAATTCCAATGATATATCTTCATAGATACTATCTTATAAGTTAGTATTTAAGTATATAATATGTATAAATATGAAACTATTTCTAGATAATTTCTTTTCCTCTCTTTATTGTGGTAAAATTTGGTATATACTCAAAGGTATTCAAAAAAAGAATTATCCTTTTGTCATAATATTATTCTTAATAATCTTCTGAATAACCCTAAATTTTAACTTTATACGATATGGCAATATTGTTTAAAATATTTAACTGTAATACCCCATGATAAAATTTCCTCTGCATTACAGTCATTGGTTTACTAGATTCTTGCCCCTTTAATTGTCAGCTAACATCTTGATTTAAGATTTCCTTTACCAAATCTCATTATTTTGCTTCAAATTAATCTTGATAGTTTCATAATTATACCCACTATGATTTCTATCGACTCCCTCAGCCTCTTTCGTAACAGACACTGCTCCTTGTTCTTTGGCCTTAGATCTTGATAAAGATTCGATAAACAAGACTATAAATTAAAACTGACCCTAAAAAACAGTGACAAGCTACATCTCTAACAAGTCTTTCTTCCTGATACTTTAGTAGCTTCTAAGCTGAAATGAAGACATCTTCTTTGTCTATCTCCTTGCCTTCTGAGAGGTTTTAGATGAAATTACACTAATGTGTCCATCTGATTTAATTTAATTTAATTCTATGTATTTAAGCAGATGGGGATTGCTCTGCATTTAAACTGATTTAATGGTTGCATTGTTCAATTAAATGAGGTCGCTGGAAACGATGGTACTGCATTACCTCTAGATATCCTGTTGCTTATTTTGATTATACATATATATA
>NC_068982.1:173275360-173281797 GCF_001194135.2 Octopus bimaculoides | reverse complement strand
TATATATCACAGTGGAGTTGTCAACAAATATACCAACCGTACACATGTATATGTAACAAGAAAGATTGCTATCAAGTATATGATGCAACAGAAACTTATACAGAATCAAGGGTCACCAACTGACCGGAGTGCACCAAAACGCAAGTAGTGTAATGGACAGAATCCACGGCAACGACAGGACTTTTCGCTTAGTATAAAGGGGTGTATCACAGATTCTCTCGTTTCTTCTTTCACGCTCTTTTTCTCTCAGATCTCGCTCATTCTCTTCCTAAAAGAAATAAATCCTCTGTATTTTCAGAAATTTAGAAACTGTGTAGTCTTTAAGAAAAAAAACTTCTAATGTCATCAAACGCAATAAATAAATAAATAAATAAATAAATAAATAAAATAACTGTTGCATGAATGTATTTTTTACTTGTCTCTCAATTAATGCGAATGACTTCGACCAGAAATAGCCTGACATGATTTTCAGTAAACCAGCAACTGTTTGGATAGTTTATCATCGATTACATTGATTTTTCCCCCATCGTGTTGCATAGCAACCATTTCGTCTATACGTTGTCGAAAGCCAATCTATACATTCGTCATCTTCGTTAGATTTACGACCATATTGGAAGTGTTTCTGTCAACTGATAACCGACAAGCTTACCTTCTTTGCGGAGATTTTTATATTTACAGGACCTCCTGTTGTTATGAGCATTCAGTGAGTGTTAATCACAAGATAGATTATAGTTAAATGTCAACCTGACAACAAAGTTTGATGACATCGTCCAATGACCAGCGACATTGTGTAGATCAGCTAGACATGAACAATTTAGGCACTCCTTCTAGAACAAGGGTTCTCAACAATTTTTTATCTATAGACCCCTTTGGTTGCTATTTTATTCTGGTATACCCCCATAGCCATTAAAAACTAGTTTTATATAAGCTTCTTTCAAAATTCCTATTTTGTTTTTCATACATCAATTCGTGGAGGTTGAACTATGTAAAATATTAGAGAAAAAAATCCAGCTGTTTCTTACATACCAGTACATACTTCTAAAGCAAACTTCTTTTTCATGGGCCCTTAAAATACTATTGTGGCTCTCAAATTTACAATTTAGTTGCGTGGATCCCTCTAAATCTTATACGGACCCTAGAACAATGATGGCGAATTATTTTAGCCTGGTGTGTCAAAATTTTGATTTCTTTAAATAATCCTGTCGCATAAGTCTGTAGAAATATTTTAGACTTAGGTAAATACTTATAGATATATAAATAAGCTTTTTATAATGATATCGCGGGGAGATCTTTTTCAAAGGCCAACGCATGTCACCTAAAAGCATGCAGTGCATAAATGCTTAAGTTACGTTTACAAGTTCGCCTTTATTGTTCTAGGTGTGCATAATTTTTGTTTTTTAATGTTATGAAAATGGACTCGTGCTTTAAATGTTAGAGGGTATGATGACCTTCATACTTTCTCTAAGAGTATTAACAACATAAAAACCGATCATGGTCGGAAATGTTCGATTAAGACTGACCTGGCGCTGAGCAAGAACGACATTTTAACATAATTATCATTCACGGCCTTAGTTCAATAAGAATTTGAAACTACATCATTATATCGGTTTCATGGTTGTGCATCTGTTGTTCTATGTCACACGTATGTTGAAATAGCTTAATATCAATATCTTGCATAGGCACAAGTCTCAAATATATATAAAAAAAAGAACTCTAGTTTACTGGATCGATTGCCAGTATATTGCTGACATTCATTCTTGTCAATCTTGGGAGATAAAGTTAAATCACCAAAACTATGTACTGAAAGAGATGTTGCCTGATACTCTGCCGATTGGCATCCCATGACCACTGATACAGCTTAATATCCGAAAATATAAACAGTTTATAAACGTCGACTTGGCTAACACAGTCAATAAAATATCGAGGAGGTGGTATCATAAAGCTCCCGGACTAGTTGTTTAATAAAAAATAACTTATTTACGTAATTTTTGACGAGAAATTTACTAGTAAGGAGAACTCCGTGAGAGGGTGCATTATGGTCGAGAAGAATCCAATTATTCATGCTCCACAGGTCCGGTCGCTTTCACCAAATGTCCTCCCTCAAACGCTTCAAACATCGCAGTAGAACTATCGATTGACAGTTTGGCTCTGAAGGACGAATTCTTGATGTACAATACCACATTTCCGGAGGTGACACTCGTGGTAAATCTTCCAGATCGCTCATCGTCTTCAAGGGATGTTCTTCCGCTTTTGAAGCGCTCGTGCCACTTGAAACATTGCGTACGAGCCATTGCCTCGTCGCCATAAGTTCGCTGAAGCATGCTTAATGTCTCTGACGCAAACTTCCGAAGTTTAATGCAAAATTTCACGTTGGCTTTTCGTTCCAACTCCCTGTCCATGACAAAATCGCAGACTACAGCATACACGTAATCACAAAAACATATTTCGCATCTTGCGAAGTAAACACAGAAATGTCACTCGGCACACTGCCTCATGAAGGTCACTGCTAGCTCTCATTGCGCACGCAGCCACGTACTGCCATCTGTTGGCGCGCTACAGAACTAGTCCTGGAACTTCTTGATGCCATCTCGTACTCAGTATGTATGCATCTAGTTAACTAAATTCACTATCTCAGCATGTCTTATATTCAACAGTGAAAGCTAATCATGTGAAAATGTCGTTGTTCAGCACCAAGTCAACCTTGATCGAACAATTCCAACCATGACAATCTTGTTTCTTTTGTAGTATCCCGGTCTACAGGATGTATGTCTTTTCTATTTTAAAATACTAGTGTGTGGTTTGAAGAAGATACAGCAGCAATTTCTAGCATTTCAAACAACCACACAAGGGCTTTCTCATCAAGTAGTTTTGAAAAGTTGACTAGATTAGATGTATACTGAATATATACTGACAGTTTGCCTTCACTCTGCAGGAATATTCTAATTACGTTGATAAGATGACAGAGTCAGATGCTGATTGGATAGACAAAGATTGTGAGTAATGACGACTGGATACAGTCTGCAGATCTACAGTTTCATGGACACAGACTGTAGACATTAGCAAGACAAAACACACAGCCTAAAGATATAAAAGATTTGATTTTTTTATTTCAATCGAAAAGAAATATTAATATCTTTGTGTTTTCGCATATATTTTTGATAATGGTATTTGAAATGCCAAATTAGTTTCAAAACTGGAAATAGAACAATGAAATTTAAAATTAAATGTGTACACACGTACACACACACGTTGCTTATTATAAACAAGAGACAAAATATTCGATGTATGATATGGTATATTATTTATTCGGCTGATAATAGAGTTTTACGAATGTTCCAGTAATCAGATTGTCATACTGGTCTATGACGAAAAGTGAAATAGTCACAGCTAAGCCATTCGCTTAGATCCCGAAATATGTGTAATGGTACATTCCGTTCTCAGTATATTTGGTTCTTGAAATAGTGAGAAGAAAGAAGCCCGCGATAAGATAGAGAATTGTTGCAGAAACAAAGGTATATAGAACGGATGCAGTACAACGTCAAATACATTTTAAAATCTACCTGGTTATCTTCTCAACTAGAATAGAAAGCTTCTCATCATACCTACCTCCACGACAACAAAATACATGCTTCAATCTTTCAAACACATTCTTGTACCACTGGATTTTGAACTACATTCAGGCAGAACCTACAGTCGATACATGGAGTAGGAAGAAATTCCAAACATGAAACTAAGCTGATATTTAACGGTTTAGTATTTAATCTGGTCATATCAGGCCCCATGTTCAAATTGATGAGATCCAGCTTCTCACACCTACCCTAGAATGCCATTAAAAAAAAGCAATTCCATCATCGAAATCTCAAAGCTGCTTGATAATGCATGATTAATTCAAAATGATGTGAATACATTTAACTGAATAATCTGAGGTTGAGCAAAATTTTGACACAAGTCAACTAGAGTTATTTCCTCCTTAAAAAAGATATTCTCTTATGTGAACTATGTAAAGAAAGAGGATTAAAAACAAACATATGGAGAAATGAGCTAATATTTTAGCCAAGCTTCGAATTTTTCTAACCAGTCAAAGTTGTTTCCTACTGAGATATTTTTTTCTTTCTTGGGGATTATTACATCATATATGTGATTCATGTGGTCTGTGATAACCAATGAACCGTGATTTTTTTTTTACCGATATTACCTTCGATATAGATATGTGCTTATTAATAAAACAACATGGTTGCGCGATTGGAGTAAATGGTCATACACACGCACACATAAATGTATATGTACGAGGGTGTGCTGAAAAGTTCCTGGCTTCAGGTTAAAGAAAATGCAGATCAATTAAATATGAGTTTATTCAACATATTCCCACTCTCAGATTCACACTTTTTGCAGCTATTCTTCAGTTTTTCTAAACCTTGTAAAAGAACTCGGAAGGTTGAATCTCCAGCCAGGCCTTTCACGATACCCTTAAGGCCACGAACTTTTCAGCACCTTCTCGCTTATTACACTATGATAGACTTCAAAATAAGCTTCTAATTTTGAGCTAGCTTTGAATGCGTAAATTATTAAAGATAGAATTAATGAAATACATTAAGCGGTCGTAGACAGCTGTCTTTGTATATGCAATTGCACCTTCGATAGAAAAAGTTGGATCGAGTGGATTATATTTGAAATCAGCGACCGTTTATCCTATTCTTTATTATCCCCGTCGAAATTACATTCATAATCACTTCTATTAAGCGTGTTATCAAATTGGGTACACCGATTTTCATATTTGACGTATTCCTGGCAATTAGTTCGATTAAACGATTTGCAGTCATGCTAGAAGTGTTCGTTCTTGATGCTGTTTTGTTCGATAGAACAAACCCCGACAATATGTGTCTAAAATAATTTGAAGTTAAACACACTGGTCAGTCGTAAACAGCCGACTCGTTTATACAATTTCATTATGTACGGAAAGAGAGGGAACGGCATTTATACCTACACAGACAAACACACACACACACACACACACACACACACACACACACACACACAACGCACACGCACACACACAACGCACACACACACGCACGCACGCATGCACGCATGTATGTATGTATGTATGTATGTATGTAATTATATTTTAATATTTCGCTTAGGTATTTCGAAACCAATGATCCGATGTAGAACTCAATATACGTATGTTTCAGAACGGAATGTTAGCTGAGTATAGAGCAGTAATAAGAAAAGGAGATGACATAGGAATAAAAGATTATCTTATAAACTTCGTTATATAATTGTAGTAACATTTATAGTGGAAAGCTAGTGTTTGTGCTTACTATGTGTGTGTATGTTCGTGTGTGTGTGTGTGTATGTATGTATGTATGTATGTGCGTGCATGCGTACGTACGTATGTATGAATATGTGTATGTATATAGTAGCAAGGTACATACGCATTGCTCAGAATACGTCATACTTAATTTTAGTGTTGAATTTTTAGCAAAAGTACACCAACAAATATTCATATAGACTGTGAATTATTGCGTTCTGCAAAAGGATTTTATACAGTGAAAGAATTGATGGAGGCGGTTAATTTCTGTTGCACGATACAACGCCGATATCTTTGATATCATACCTCGTAGAAAGTGTTATGCAACAGAAGTTCTGTTTCAGGAACTGTATTTCTCGTCAGGCGGTGCAAAAGGACAAAAATACCATTGTGACCAGCGGTCGTGTGACACAGAACATAAGTTGCTAAGTAAAGACAAATGTATTAGAAATCAGACATTACTATACTAAAAGTTTGAAACCATTTCCGAAAGAAAACCACTTCATATTTTTCAATATGGAATTAAATTCCTGTCAATATACATACCGTTTAATTAAACACATACATACTCGACAGGATAGACTGTAGTTAGTTCTAGCGAGATATTTTTCAGCGAAAGTGTTCGGAAAATTATGAATTACTTAGTATACACTCACACAAAAGCTTATACATATATACAGATATGTGCATGCATATATATGTCTCTGTGTGTGTATGCGGCATAGACAAACATTCTTGCATGAACCTATGCATACATGTGTGTGCCGCCAGAGATGGCTTGTAATAAAACCATATCATTAAGGCGTTATGCAGTGCGTCAAGTACTTTAGTTAGTTTATATACAACAATGAATAGATCCAATTAAATAGCAGGATTAGGGAGGTAGCTTAGAAAAATTTTTTTGTAAATTGTTGACAAAAAAATTGAATTAAATAATCAGTATTTAAGTTGAAACTAATGATATGAAATAGGCTAAATGAAAGTAACAGTTATTTATATAGTTATTGCAGATTATGTTGAGGACTATTGTATTACTGCAAAGCATATATATAAATTAGTTTACGTGCGCACATTCATGCATACACACGCACATACACGCGTATGTACATGTATATTTATATATATA
>NC_068982.1:173272739-173275112 GCF_001194135.2 Octopus bimaculoides | reverse complement strand
CCTATATTATTATATATCTGTGTGGCGTACGTAAATATTTGTGTGTCCGTGTGGGGGGGGGGCGTGTGTGTGTAAATGTGGTTATATGTTTCTTTTTTTGTCTCTAATGCTCAATAAGTGCTCCCACCAAGTTATGGGTTCACCAACACTCTGAACAGTAAGTCATTATATAGTCATTTGCATCGACTACAATTACAATTACAGCTACTGCTGCTTCTCGTTGTTGTTGTTGTTGTTGTTGTTGTTGTTGTTGATGATGATGATGATGATGATGATTATGATGATGATGATGATGATAATGATGATGATGTTGATGTTATTACCAGTTCTAAATGTGAAACTGTAGCGTAGTACCCCTCTTTTACCGAATGGCATTTGAGAAACGTCCCCTTCGTATGTCCTTTTACAAAAAGAAAAAAGTAATAATAATGATAAATAAATAAATAAAACAAGAAGGAAAAAGAGGAAAAGAAACATTACTTTAATGAAACAGAAGCTAATTTCATGTGATGGCTTAATATTATTTTCTTATTCCATATTAGCGATGGGAAGCAGTATTAGTTCCCAACAGCCATTTTACTTAACGTGGATATATTCTTTAATTCTCTAGGCATAAGGCCCGAAATTTTTAGTGGGGCGCAGTCGATTAGATCAACCCCAGTACGCAATTGGTACTTAATTTATTGATCCAGAAAGGATGAAAGGCTAAGCATTTCGCCCGGTGTGCTAACGTTTCTTATTTCTTTATTTCCCACAAGGGGCTAAACATAGAGGGGACAAACAAGGACAGACAAAGGGATTAAGTCGATTACTTCGGCCCCAGTGCGTAACTGATACTTAATTTATCGACCCCGAAAGGATGAAAGGCAAAGTCGACCTCAGTGGAATTTGAACTCAGAACGTAAAGTCAGACAAAATGCCGCTAAGCATTTCGCCCGGCATGCTAACGTTTCTTATTTCTTTACTGCCCATAAGGAGCTACACACAGTGGGGACAAACAAGGACAGACAAAGGGATTAAGTCGATTACATCGACCCCAGTGCGTAACTGGTACTTATTTCATCGACCCCGAAAAGATGAAAGGCAAAGTCGACCTCGGCGAAATTTGAACTCAGAACGTAGCGGCAGACGAGCACGCCGCCTTCTTAACGTGGATATATTGTAAGAAAGCTAGAAAGCTACAATACTGCGGTATATGCTGGGAAGACATATCGTATAAACGCATAACGGTGCTGTTGGACACTTTTCGCCAACTACTCTACTGCTCTAGACGAATACCACAGTATTGTGGCTGTCTAATTGTAAACACGCCTGTTTATTTTCTTATACTATACCATGTACTATGTCCCACGATTTAGATATATGTAGAAACACGTATTTCCGTGTTAAATTATGGAAATTACTAAAGAAAGTGAAGACCTCTATAATGAAATTATATTGGACCTTGGCACATCATCAGCCATATTTCTACTCACTGATAACATGACGATTTACTTATATTCTTATCCGGGGAGAGGATTTTTAGAAAATACATTTAAGATATATGTATTGTACATGGATTAAATATTGATTTCAAATTTTGGAACAAGGCCAGTAATTTCGGTTGGGTGGGGGTGCTTGTCGATTACATCGACTCCAATGCTAGAGTGGTACTTATTTCATCAACCTTGAAAGGATTAAAGACAAGGTCAACCTCAGCAGATTTTGAACTCAAGACGTAGAGACGAACGGAATGTCGCTAAGCATTTTGCCGGCGTGCTAACGATTCTTTTCTACTCTAGGCACAAGGCCCGAAATTTTTTTTTAGGGAGGAGCCAGTCGATTAGATCTAAACCAGTACGCAACTGGTATTTAATTTATCGACCCCGAAAGGATGAAAGGCAAAGTCGACCACGGTGGAATTTGATCTCAGAACATAAAGACAGACGAAATACCGCTAAACATTTCTCCCGGCGTGCTAACGATTCTACCAGCTCGCCACCTTAACGTGAATTAAATATTGATTTCAAATTTTGGTACAAGGCCAGTAAGTGTGAGGGATGGGGTCTAGTCGATTACATCGAACCCAGTGCCCAACAGGTACTTATTTTATAGATCCCGAAAGGATTAGGGCTAAGTCGAATTCGGTGGAATTTGAACCCAGAACGTAGAGATGGACGAAATGCCACTAAGCATAATGTTCAGTGCGCTAACGATTGTGTCAGTTCGTTGCCTTTCCCAGCCACATGGTTCCGGGTTTAGTCCCACTGCATGGCACCTTGGGCAAGTGTCTGCTACTATATAGCCTCGGACTGACCAAAAGCCTTGTGAGTGGATAAATTGGTAGACGGAAACTGAAAGAAGCCCGTCGTATATATATATATATATATATAT
>NC_068982.1:173267760-173272389 GCF_001194135.2 Octopus bimaculoides | reverse complement strand
CTAACGGTTCTGCCAATTCACCGCCTTAACGTTAATTACTTATTATATTTCTAAAACAATCATCACACCTTAAATAACCAACTTCATCCATAGCAACCCTTTGATATTTACTTACCAATTGTCTTTTTTTTCTACTCTAGGCACAAGACCTGAAATTTGGGGGGAGGGGCCAGTCGACTAGATCGACTCCAGTACGCAACTGGTACTTAATTTATCGACCCCGAAAGGATGAAAGGCAAAGCCGACCTCGGCGGAATTTGAACACAGAACGTAAAGACAGACGAAATATTGCTAAGTATTTCGCCCGGCGTGTGACCTTACTACATTTCCAAGGAGGCACTACATCACTTACATTCTAGAGTTGTATGTGGGGTTTCTCTTTGCCGACGAGGACTGCGTCACTTTACAATCCCAATGTATGTAATCTCAAAAGAGGTGATAAACTCAGAAGGAATGTCTTCATCGTCAGACAAATCTTCAAATACATTGACAGCGTCTTAAACGTAGTTTTTGTATTCATCGACATTATTGATATTATCTTTTATGCATTCTTTCTTTATTTCTATAATATCGTAACCCATATAATAATGATAATAATAATAATAATAATAATAATAATAATAATAATAATAATAATAATAATAATAATAATAATAATAATAATAATTTCACCTATGGTGAAATTTACAATGGTGGAATATACCGTGGTGGAATTTACGTATGGTGAAATTTATCTGGTGGAATTTACTGGTCACATATTAGATCGACCCCAGTACGCCACTGGTACTTAATTTATCGACCCCAAAAAGATGAAAGGCAAAGTCGACCTCGGCGAAATTTGAACTCAGAACGTAAAGACAGACGAAAATATGTTGCTAATATTACAGCCACGCTAAGGCGGCGAGCTGGCAAAATCGTTAGCACGCCGGTGAAAATGCTTAGAAGCATTTTGTCCGTCTTTACGTTCTTAGTTCAAATTCCGCCGTGGTCAGCTTTGTCCTTTCATCCCTATCGGGATCGATAAAATAAATATCATTGAGGTACCGGGGTGAATATAATCGACTTAGTCCCTCTCCTGAAATTACTGCCTGGTGCCAAAATTTGAAACCATTATTACAGCCACGCTGCTTTCATCATTATCATCCTTGCATTTTTCGCTTTGTATGTTTCAAATATTTAAATATTTTTTTAATGTTTTTTTCTCTTTATATTTCTCTATTTCTTCTTATCTATTATTGCTATCCTTGTCAATGCGTCGATGCTGCCTCTGCTGCTACCAATTCCGTTATTCTTGTGATTATTGTTATTCGTGTTTGTTATTAGTATTGCTGATATTGTTATTAGTGTAATTTTTTTGTTTTTGAATATTACCTACTATTATTTCTTTACAATGTTGTTTATTCAAGTCTTAGGTTATATAAGCACCATTTTTGAAATCTACCAGCCTGACAGCAATGTGCACCGATGTATTTATCCAACTGTTTGCGGTTGGTGCACTTCATTGACTACTTTTAGTTAACAGAAATAAGTAAAAAAAGCAAAAAAACAAACAATTTTTTGAAAAATTACACAAGGAAAAAAAAAACATTTTAGTATACCAGAGTGAAGTTCTGGTACGTAGCAAAACAACATGGTAAAAAAATAACAATAAAAATGGACAGCAACAACAACAACAAAAATATCAATAACAACAGCAACAGGAACAACAAAAATAATGGCGGAATTGCAATGAAGAAACAAACAAACAAAACAACATAGCGATAAAAACAAATAAAAGGAAAAGGTAAGGAAAAAGATGAGAAGAAAGGCTGGAAATCATAACAAAGTAAGCAACAACAACAACAACTATAACAGGTAACAATAAAAATAACAAAAACAACAACAATAAATCCGATTGTATACCGTAGTTAATCTAACGTATTTTGGGCCAAACTACAAATAGTAAAACGAAACAAACTCCAGTAAAGCTTACTACAAATAAAAAAAAAAAACATAAATCTGAGAATAGTAATATTAACACTTTCAATGATAACAATAAAAATAATACTAATAATAATAATAATAATAATAATAATAATAATAATAATAATGATGATGATGATGATGATGATGATGATGATGATGATGATGATGATGATAATAATAATAATAATAATAATAATAATAATAATAATAATAATAATTATAATAATAATGATGATGATGATGATGATGATGATGATGATGATGATGATGATGATGATGATGATAATAATAATAATAATAATAATAATAATAATAATAATAATAATAATTATAATAATAATAATAGTATAGTATAGTAATAATAAATGCCCTGATGCAGTACCAAGCAGTGGCTTTCATGGTTTCTGATCTTAATTGATTGGAAGCGTCATCATGTACATTGTTTTGTCTTGGTATAAAAGATAGGCTCCAGCAAATATTCTGCTCAATACTACAGATTAGCCTGTCAGTTGTTTGACCTTAACCAGTTGAGCATGTCCCTTGGTGGCTGACGATATGCGCACCTCTAATCACGAGCAGAAGTAGTGGGGGAGCATCATAGTCATGTGTTGAGAGGAATTCTTTGGAGTTTGGATAATTCACCTTTTAAGGTTGATTCGCTCGACTAAAATTTCTTCAAGGTGGTGTCCCAGCGTGGCCGCTGTCTAATGACTGAAACAAGTAAGATAAAGATAAAAGATGTGTGTGTGTGTGTGTGTGTGTGTGTGTGTGTGTGTGTGTGTGTGTGTGTGTACCAGGTTGTGTCAAAATACTTTTTTGATTTTCACGGATGATTTTTGGCAACTTGTATCTCCATGTTATATCATTAATTTGATACAACTTGTCCTCCAATTGTTACAGACATTTTTTTCACATATAACATGTAAACAGTAATTGTTTATTTTAAAAGATAACGAGTGGTGAAAGATTTACAATTATAGGCATTTTACGCTACTCGTGGAAAAAAGGAGTTAGTACAAAGGTAGCAACAAAAGAAAATAATGATGTGGAAGTCGCAGGAACTGTCAATGAGCGTGAGGCACAAAACTGTTTCGGCCATTTCAAGGAAGGTGACACCAGTGTCGAAAACAAACAAACTCAGGGAGACTTTCTGGTGTAAAAGATGAGGCCTTGCTTAAAATGGTTGAACAACATCCAAGCATAAGCACGAGGACATTGTCAGCAGAACTTAGACTTTCACAAAGCATCATCAGTCGACATGTCCATAAGCTCGACATTGTGAACAAAGGATACCGAGAAGTCCCTCGTGAAATGACCGATGACCAGGCTCGACGATGTATGAATATTTGCATACCACTGCTGGAAAAAGGACGAGATGTCCGTTTTTGGTATCTTATTGTAACTGAGGATGCAAAATAGATCTATTTTCGTATTCCTAGTAAGAGAAATCAGTGGCTTCGTTCCGAGCAGGCTTCACCCTTCTCAATATTGTGCACTTCGTCATTCACATAAAGCGATGTTTGCATCGAGATGTATTTTGATTTGAGCCTTTAAAAAATACTTTTTATTTGTGTGTATGCACAAAGGAACAGGGATAGTAAAATCCAGGCGAATACTTTGTTGAGCATTCTGTAGAACGTAACTTGGCTTAGTAGATCGACGAGTGATAATCGTTGTGAGCCATATAGTCCATACAATTACATTTGTACTCCTGTTCGATTAGCAAAACTGAATTTTATATTATACTTCAGTTTCCCCCGCTTTTGTCTAAGTTCCAGCAAATTTCAAGATTGGTTTTAGTTCGTCGTTGTTATGGCGGAAAGATCATCTTCGGTGATTAAATCACTGAAGAAGGTTTTGAAGAAGAAATCTCTCATTTTTCATTCAAGCCACATATTCTAACCATCGTAGCTGGTGTTTCATCATGGTTGATTTTATGCTTCGACAGTTGCCCCTTTTTGGAAGAGTACTGTTGGTTATGCAATTCTGTTTGATATTCAAGAGAGTGGAGCCTTTATTGATGGCAGACTCCGAAGTGTTTAAAGTAGTTATCATGACGGCGACTAATCCTGATGAAAATGGCCTTTACCAGATCATTGGAAAATTTCAATGAAACAATTACTGGCAGAGTTTCGAGCATAAAAAAGAAAACAACTAACAGTCCTTTCAAGCGCAAATGCATCTGACAAACAGAATAATGCTTTTAATCTTTGATATGTTTTTTCGTGCTTGCCTCTTGAAGAGAATAAGAGATTCATGACTCTATTATGAAGCCCAAAAGAATATATGAATAGATAAAGAGCTTTTTCTAAACTGGTTAGTATTTGAATTTGCACCTGCAGTTCTACCTAATTTACCGGACATGAGCAAGCCTTTAGATACTAATTGTATCTTACGCTATAATAAAGTATGTACTCATTCCCGCGAATCTAAGTTTCAGGTTATTTATCACTCAACTTCGCTTCTTCCATACAACCAATGGACCATTGAACTATCCAGAATTTCAAACGTCAATATAGAAATATTTGTATGAAACAGTTAATCAGCGGCGACATTGCCGCTCCTGGCTTTCAATACCAATTTACGATTAAAGATACGCTCTCTCTCTCTCTCTCTCTCTCTCTCTCTCTTTCTCTCTCTCTCTCTCTCTCTCTCTCTCTCTCT
>NC_068982.1:173265610-173266944 GCF_001194135.2 Octopus bimaculoides | reverse complement strand
ATATATATATCTTTTTTCCATTATACAACGGAAAACACCATAAATTTTATTTTCGTAGTTTGAAAATATACTTCTTATTTCAAAATGTTTTCTTCCTTTTCCTAGCCAAAATATTCTTGTATGCCTTTCATAATGTGCAGTATAAAGGTTCTTCAATCAATCTTCAGCCTGGCATCTTTGAACCCAAAATTCGACATCAATCCCCGACAGGTTCTCCTGAGAATACCTTCCTCTACCACAACTATTGCGTAACCAACATGTATCGGTTCCTGGCTACACATCCTTTACTACTCGCCACCCCATGTAATCGCAGAGGCGATTTTTCCACTACGACATAAATATTTGCTTCCTTGCATCCTCTTTTGTGGACGTCTCTGTTCCGTGGCATCTCGCCCTTGTAACATAATTCATACCCCGTAAGATATTTTTGCTATCAGGATCGGGTGAGGATTCCACACACCAGCCTTTTCGGCTAATATACCGGGACATAGACAGCGGTCATTTTTTTTTTTATGTTTCTTGGATGGTTTCAGTAGAAATGGTTATAAAAGATTTGAATAATTCACCTCTGGAAACATAGGTGTTTTGTTCATCATCCTTAAACAACTTTTAATCAGGGACCTTTTGAGCGGGATGGGCCACCCAACCTGAAGTAAATTCTAACCGGGCCCCACCTGCAAGGTCATTCACTGTTGTCATGGTATAGGATCACCATGTCGCGCACATATGGCTGTGATGCATGTGCCTCCTGTACTCTTATCAGACGAGTGGTCATGATAGGTATATTGGGCTTCGCATAATTGTACCTCAGTGTCACTTTGATGGCATTCGCTGCTCTCTCAATAATAACAACAACACACATATATATGTGTGTATGCATATGCACACACACATACACACACACACACACACACACACACACACACACACACACACACACATATATATATATATATATATATGGACAGGATATGTATATATAAATATCTGAGTGTGTGTGTGTGTGATTGTGCGTGTATGTGTGTATGTGTTTTTGTGTGTGCGTAAATACGTATGAGGGGTAAGAAGTAATTACATTAAAATCTAAAAGAGAAGGAACCAAACTATTTTCTTGGGTTAGAATCGTTACATAATTTCATGAACCGTTCCGAACGGACGAGTTCATTAAATAATGTCTGGCGCAGCTTATAGACATAATTACAGTCGTATATGTATGTGTGTATGTGTACATATATATATATACATATATATATACATACATACATACATGCATACATACATACACACACACACACACACACACATATATATATATATATATATATATATATATA
>NC_068982.1:173258819-173261319 GCF_001194135.2 Octopus bimaculoides | reverse complement strand
TTATTGGATTTACAAGGGTGCGTAACCTCCACCGTCAACAAACCGCGCCTTACTCGTTTCAATAAGAGAATATGAACCCTGTTTAAGTTAGGGTTCACGAATCTTGCACCCTGCCAAAAGAAACTCGTTTGCTCACGTACACTTTCAGTGGTGAAGAAAGGCTGGAAGATTTGATACATGTTGTGGATGGTGTGGCGAAGAACGAATAAATGCGGAAAACAAACAGCCATGGTTTTACTTGCTTTTCATTATTGAGAAGGCTGAAGTTTTTATAAAGAGACGATAGGGTGGTGGATATTGTTATTATTATTTAGCTTCAGCTCAATTTTGATCCATCAGGTCTTTCATCAAAGACTTTCTAGTCAATATATCATCATGTTTTCAAAAATAGTGTATCTAGGACTTTATTCATTTTTTTTTTTAATAAACTAAAACAGTAAGTTGATTTTGAAGATTTGGTTGCTATTTCTAGTAGTTCATACAACCGCTTAGAGATGTTAGTAGTTATTTTTTAACAGTCTGACACGTATTTTATTGCTTTTTCCGAACCGCTGGGTTACTGAGACGTAAACAAACCAACACCTGTTGCCAAGTGGTGTTGGAAGCAAAGACACACACACGTTTATTTATGTTGAACCGTTAATCTCTACATAGCTTTTTCTCTCTCCGTTTTTCTTCTCGTTCTCTCTCCATTGTTTTCCTCTCAACCCTTTCTATTGAAGAGCGTAAACGCGAAACGTCAAAGACATTTCCTTTCTTCCCAATCGTCAAACTAAAACAACTGTTTGTTGTTCACTCATCTGTCTTCCACTTTTCTTTTCTGTAAATTTGAACATTATATATGTATGTATGTATGTATGTATGTATGTATGTATGTATGTATGTATGTATGCATGCATATCTATCTATTTATCTATCTATACACATATATATACATATATATGGATAGAACTGTAGTCTAATATATGAATTCATAGAATCATGGGGCGACTACAAAAAGCCGCTCTTGCGGACCCGGCTAGCAGATCACATGGCAATCCAACACTAGGGAGTATAATGCAGAGTTGTATGCAGCTGAAATCCAGGAAATCCGATCGATGAGAGCATATAAACCGTTAAAAGTGAGGAAGTATGAGAGGTGAATATATTTATTTAACCACTTGTAATCCTTATGATTACGGCCGTTTCGCAGCCTTCTTCGTGTAATAATAATTTCAGTGTATAATAAATTATGTTTACACTAATAATATCTGCACTAATATGCTATATCTACTAATATTCTACGCATTATACAATACAAAAAGTATATTTACAAACCTCTGCATGTGAAGAAAGCTAGTTCATCAAATAACCAGAACGTCATAGTTACACCAATGCTTCAATTCTGTTCCCCCTCTCTCTCCCCGGGGTTTTCTTTCTGTGCGTGTATATGTAAAAGGTAAAAAGGAACAACAGGAACAGCTATGGTTATGTGGTTAAGAAGTTCGCTTTGCAACCATGTAACTTTGTGTTCAACTCCACTTTGTGATACCGCAGGTAAGTGACTTTTATTATAGCTCCTGGTCGCCAATTCTTTTTGAGTGGTTTGGGTAGGAAACTGTGTGGAAGGGTACCATACATGCGTGTGTGTGTTTGTGTGTGTTATTTCTTTACTGCCCACAAGAGGCTACACACAGAGAGGACAAACAAGGACAGACAAACGGATTAAGTCGATTATATCGACCCCAGTGCGTAACTGGTACTTATTTAATCGACCCCGAAAGGATGAAAGGCAAAGTCGACATCGGCGGAATTTGAACTCAGAACGTAGCGGCAGACGAAATACCGCTAAGCATTTCGCCCGGTGTGCTAACGTTTCTGCCAGCTCGCAGCCTTGTGTGTGTGTGTGTGTGTGTGTGTGTGTGTGTGTGTGTGTGTGTGTGTGTGTGTGTGTGTGTGTGTGTGTGTGTGTGTGTGTTTGGCCTACTGCTAAACAACCGTTCTTTGTTTGTTTATGTCCTGTAATTTAGCATTTCGGCAATAGTGTCCGATAGAATAAGTAGTAATCTCTAAAAAAAATAAAAGACAAATGTACTGGGCCCGTCTTGATGGACAAAACCCTTCAAAATGGTGCTCCAGCATGGCTGCAGTCCAATGAGTGAAATGAGTTAGGAGTAAAATATAAAAGAGCATGAGTAACTAACAGATGTGTGGGAAGAAAATTGAAATATAAGAGAAAAAAACGAAAGTAATATAGAAGTGAGAAACAACAAAGTAAGAAAGAAATTGAAAATAGTGAGCGAAAGAAAAGAAAGAAAAGACAAGAAACAAGCAGAAAGGATAATACAGGGAGAGGAGAGAGAGTGAGAGAGAGAGTGAGAGAGAGGTAGAGAAAGAGGGAGAGAGAGAGAATGAGAGAGCAAAGAGGAGTGAAAATAAGCGTGAAGGAGAAGAAAATATAGCTTTTTCAGCGGGAAAAACTTTCTTTTGTTCAATCGTATTTATCATTATACGCGCACAC
>NC_068982.1:173255247-173257347 GCF_001194135.2 Octopus bimaculoides | reverse complement strand
ATATATATATATATATATATATATATATACACATATATACATATATGTACATATTAGGAGAAATAGACAGGGTAGGAAAATTACAGAAACTTTTCTACCAGTGGCTTAGCATGCAGAAAATAGTCAATAGACTATATGTTATTCATATAAAATTAGTGTACATTTAAACACATAAGAGGTGTTCTGTCAGGGCACCTCTTATGTGTTTAAATGTACACTAATTTCATATATGTACATATGTAGAAAAGTAGTAGAAAATTTGGATTCAGCGGATATAGCGACATTCGCATTAAGCTCCCAATTCGAAATCGGCTATCAGTTTATGTAGATTACGAATGCTACGAAACAGCTGTAATCATATGCAAATCATGCGGAAAAATAAATCTATATTCACCGCTGTCACTCGTGCGATATGAAAATATTAAGCCACGTTCTCACTAACTTCAATACAAATAAGAGCACTCAGAGAACGCAAACCTCCGCCAAAGCAACACCAACGTCCTCTCAATGATTAGCCAGAGATGATTTTTAATAAGAGAATATCTGGAATAAACTCGACTGCTCTCACAAACGAGAATACTAAAAATGAACGCAACCACTCTCAAAAATTAAGTAAAAAAAAAAACGAAAAAATAATCCAGAATCCTTGTCCGGTACCGGATCGATCCCAAAATCTAATCAGTTCGTGCCAGTTACGAGCCAAACATCCCTGGAAGTTTCATCCGAATCCATCCCGCAGTTCTTGAGATATCTTGTCCACGGACAAACAAGCAAACACGACTGAAAACGATACCTCTGCCTTCGCTAAGATGGAGGTAATAGACAGACACGGGGCATACAAGTCACACGCCAACAATACTTGCCCTATTCAAAGCTAGAAAAAAATCGACCTTCTGCTACTTACACTTAACTGTATAAATATGAGCCAACGTCGGTGGTTCTAAACTGGTGCTCTATCTGATAAAAGCATAACCTAAATCTGCCTGGTACTAGAAAACTGCAATAACTACCAAAACTCTAATATGCATCCCGTTTCCTCCCTAAACCAGACAGTTATTTTATTGAATATGTTATACACAAATAAATACACACATATTCTCAGTAAAGCTCCACGTTGAATAATGCAATCCTTGAAGTACAAAACTACTAGATGGTCATGACTGAAGCGCCTTTGATTTAAAATCTGTTCAGACAAGGCTCAATTGGAGTTAAACACTCTTCGGTAAGGTCATCTCTGTCGAAAGCAAAAATCCACTCTTACCGCACATAGGAAAACATTATCGTATCTTGTTATTCATTGGTTGTTTGATTTTTTGTTTTCTGTTTTTTTTTGTTTTTTTTGTTTTTTGGAAAGGCAATGAGCCATTTTGCCAGGAATCAGTTCCAATTCCTTCGTTAGTAAAATAAACTGTATGGAGTGGAGTGAAATTACATCATATAATCGTTATGTTTATTCATGTATCTCACCAGACCACCTAAAGCATAAATAGCAAGCAATAAGAATTCATACGGTTGCGTCAAAGTGTTAAGTCTCACCATCACTGAGAAACTCTTTGCTGATATATATCTTCAGCTTGATAAAGCCTGCAACTCGGATATATATCAATCTTCCTCTTGAGATACAGAAAATATTTCAACATCCCCACCCAAACAACTAAACCATTACAAAGCTCAAAGTCAGATCTACTCAGCAGTGTTACTTTGTGACCTGAGACGGTGCCACTATCGTACTCAGAGACACCTTAAACTACATCTAAAGGAAAGCCACTAAGAAACACTGAAACCTCAGGCCTGTACACATACTGTCTCCTCTCACTGCCTTTTCTAACACAACCATATCGGTCTTTGCTCTTGAGAGAGGGATGGTCCCGTGCCACATTCATTCCGTCACTTCTGCTTTACACCTGATTCCCTCTTCTTGTCACCCGTATTGTGGCCAAATCCTTAAGTCTCCACACCCACCACTACACCTATTTATGACTCTCCAAATCGTCGGGCCACCAGAATTCTCTCCACGTAATACTTCGCTTTTTATTTTTTACATATTTATTTCTAATTATTTATTTACCATGACCAGTGGTGGTGGTGGTGGTGGTGGTG
>NC_068982.1:173247209-173254329 GCF_001194135.2 Octopus bimaculoides | reverse complement strand
GTGGTGGTGGTGGTGGTGGTGTTTGTTGGTGGTGGTGTTTGTTGGTGGTGGCGGCGACAGTGGTGGAGATGCTACTGCTGCTGCTACTGCTGCTTCTGCTGCTACTAGCGGCGTTGGCGATAGTGGTGGTGGTGCTAGGAGTATTGATGGCAGTGGTATTGATGAAAACAAAAACAAAAACAAAAAAAAAAGAAAAGAAAAGGAAAAATAAGAAAAGCAAACGTAAAGTAAGCAGACAAATTTACCCATCAGTTCATTATCGAAAAAAATCAATCCATCAGCAACAGTTTTTCGGCGTCTTTGATCTTGTTAAATCATGTGCATGTGTGAATGCATGTGTTTGTGCGTGTACATGTGAGCGTGGTGCGCGTGTATGTGCATATGTGTGCATATGTGTATCTGTGTATATGTATGTGTATCTGTATGTATGTATATATGTGCATGTGTTTATCTGTATATATATACATGTATGTGTATATGTGTGTATGTGTGTATCTGTATATATATGTATGTATATATGTGTATGTGTGTATCTGTATATATATGTATGTATATATGTGTATGTGTGTATCTGTATATATATGTATGTATATATGTGCATGTGTTTATCTGTATATATATATGTATGTGTATATGTGTATGTGTTTATCTGTATATATACGTATGTGTGTGTACGTGTGTATGTGTGTGTTTCTCATACCAGGAGTTAGTCTTTTCAATCCAGTGAATTATGATTATTACATCATAAACCTATTCTATGTCCATTGTTTCGCTTCCTTTCATTATTGATGTTGTTGTTGTTGTTGTTGTTGTTGTTGTTGTTGTTGTTGTTGTTGCTATCGCCGTCGCTTGCTTCCATTGTCATTTGTTATTGAGACCTGTCGTCGTTATCGCCGTCGTTGTCCTGATCGTCACCACCACCACCATCATCATCATCATTCATCATCATCATCATCATCATCATCATCATCATCATCATCATCATTCATCATTCATCATCGTCGTCGTCGTCGTCGTCGTCATCGTCATCGTCATCGTCATCGTCATCATCAACAACATCAATATCAACTTTATCATCGTTATTAACATCATCATCGTCATCAAGACGATCAAAGGCACGAAAAAACATCTACACCATCATCATCAGCAGCAGCAGCAGCAGCGGCGACAGCAGCGGCAGCAACATCGTTATTATCCTAATCGATGTCCACTATTGTTTTCGTCCTCCCTCTTCCTCCTCTTCCTTCTCATCATCCTCACTATCACGATTGCTAACACCGTCACTACCATCATTGTCATCAGCAACATCATCACCACCCTCATCATCATCACCACCCTCATCATCATCATCATCATCATCGTCATCACCATCGTCGCCGTCGTCGTCGTTATCGTCGAGGTTATCATCATCACCATCATCATCGTCGTCGTTGTCGTCGTCAACGTCATCATCATCACCATCATCATCATGATCTTCGTCATCGTCTTCATCGTCGTCGTCAACATCGTCATCATCAACACCACAACCACCACCACCATCATCGTCGTCCCCATCATCATCATCATCATCATATCATCACCATCATCATCATCATTTCATCACCATCATCATCGTCATCATCATCATCGTCGTCCCCATCATCATCATCATCGTCGTCGTTGTCGTCATCGTCGTCATCGTCGTCATCGTCGTCGTCATCATCATCATCATCATCATCATCATCATCATCATCATCATCATCATCATTATCATTATTATTGAGTGAGGGAGCAGCGTTTGCCATAAAAGTAACACTCAGGTACGAATATACGAAGCCAAATCTACCCATCCTGCCTACCCGTTTGATCAGAATATATGAAGCACATGCATTACAACTACATGTGCACGACATGGTGATTCCATTTTAAGAAGAACAACGCATTACCTTGTAGGTGGCGGTGGGGAGCCTTGCTAGAATTTTCTTCGGGTGAAAAGGTCCGTGAATGAGGATTGTTTAAGGGTGATGAACGAAGCTACCATGTTTCCAGAGGTGAATTATTCAAAGAATTCCTCTTAATACGTGGCTATGATGCTTCTCTACTACTTCTGCTGGGGGCCAGAGATGCGCATGTCGTCAGTCACTGAGGGATATGCTCAATTGAATATTTACCGTAGCCCGTCTTTTAAACCAAGACATAACATGGACATGATAACATTTCCAATCAGTAAAGATCAGAAACCATGACAACCACTGCCTGGTACTTCATCAAGGCATTTTTATTATTATCATTGATTCCAAATCTGTTACGTGCTATTAACTAACGGGGACATTATTTTTCGGTTTGGTAATAACTAGTTTCATCAAATCTAAAAATTCTTTCTTAGGATTCTTCTAGAATACAGGATGACACTTTTCTGCAGCTTCGACAATGCAAGTCTCAATTCCAATATCTTTCAATCTCTCGGGTAGTAGTTTAGCTTTGTACCGAATGCACCAATTACATCAGGGATAATTGGTGTCTTCGTCTTCCACTTTCTTGAACTCTCTGGTTACGTCCTGATACTTCTCACTTTTTTCCAATTTCTTTGGTGTCCACTCTGTTTACGTATGGTATTCCAAAGTCTGTTCTTAGACTGGTTGTTTATTTTAACCTCTATAATCATATCTGGTGTGAAGACGCAATCGCCTAGTGGTTACGGCAGCGGACTCGCGGTCATAGGATCGCGGTTTCGATTCCCAGACCGGGCGTTGTGAGTGTTTATTGAGCGAAAACACCTAAATCTCCATGAGGCTCCGGCAGGGGATGGTGGCGAACCCTGCTCTACTCTTCCACCACAACTTTCTCTCACTCTTACTTCCTGTTTCTGTTGTGCCTGTAATTCAAAGGGTCAGCCTTGTCACACTGTGTCACGCTGAATATCTCCGAGAAATACGTTAAGGGTACACGTGTCTGTGGAGTGCTCAGCCATTTGCACGTTAATTTCACGAGCAGGCTGTTCCGTTGATCGGATCAACTGGAACCCTCGACGTCGTAAGCGATGGAGTGCCAACAACAATCATATCTGGTATTCTTGCTTCAACAGTATGGTCAGTCTTTATGGGGAAGTCGAGTAAGATCCTATAATTTTCATTTGTTTTATCACAACCTCAATTTCGTGTTCATATCACTTTCTTGTTATTTCGAAGTCACATATTCGGCTAACATCCCAATACACTCGTACTTACACGGTCATGCTTGCTATTATACTCTTTTTGTGCAAGCTTACTGCATTCATTCAAGAGAAGATTAATACTTTCGTTTCTTTTCCTACATTTGCTCTCTGACTGAGTTTTTTCATATCACCACCACCACCACCACCACCACCACCACCATCATCATCATCATCATCATCATCATCACCATCATCATCATCATCAACATCATCAACATCATCATCATCGTCATCATCATCAACATCATCATCATCATCATCATCATCATCATCGTCGTCGTCGTTGTTATTATTATTATTGTTAAGGCGGCGAGCTGACAGAATTGTTAGCATACCGGGCGAAATGCTTGGCGGCGAGCTGGCAGAAACGTTAGCACGCCAGACGAAATGCTTAGCGGTATTTCGTCTGCCGTTACGTTCTGAGTTCAAATTCCGCCGAGGTCGACTTTGCCTTTCATCCTTTCAGGGTCGATAAATTAAGTACCAGTTACGCACTGGAGTCGATATAATCGACTTAATACCTTTGTCTGTCCTTGTTTGTTCCCTCTGTGCTTAGCCCCTTGTGGGCAATAAAGAAATAAGAAATAAGAATTTTATCCGTCTTTACGTTCTGAGTTCAAATTCCGTCAAGGTCGACTTTGTCTTTCATCCTTTCGCGATCGATATATTAAGTACCAGTTGCGTACTGGTTTCGATCAAATCGACTGACCCACTCCGCCAAAATTTCAAGCCTTGTGCCCATAGTAGAAAGGATTGTTGCTATTGTTGTTGTAGTCGTAGTTGTAGTTGTTTTTGTTGTTGTTGTTTACAGAAAGACAGCTAATGGGAAAATAAGACGAGGCCATTGAGAAAGGGATTACCACTGACATACTTGTGGCGAGAATAGTACTTTACTATTGATAAATAGTACTTCCCTACAATGATAAACAAAAAGGGCACAGTTTTGGAGCTGAAGAGCATACTCTTGGACACGATGGAACGAAAGCCATTCGATGGATCCGAGAACCACAGGCGCGACGATGCATGAAAATTATAATTCAGTTTGTGTCGGATCTTGAACGTGTGCTGCTCGATTCCAAGCAGATGTGTAGAACTTTCCTGCGACACTTTTCTGAGCTGATCGTGGTGAGCAGTGAACTAAGGACGGAGAAGATTTTTTAGCAATAAATACTGAATCCTGCGGAAAGCCGATAACTTTAGATGAGACACGGTTGACTGTAAATGATTGTACGCGGCACAGGTCGCTTAGTTTTTCTGGTCATTTGTGAGCAGGAAATGGTAGTGCTGTTTAATGAAGGATGGAGAAATAGTGGAAATCTGTCATCTCTTTTGCATGTACTACCTTTGGAACTATTGTTGCAATAAAGGAAGATGTTGAAGCGCATCCCGTTCTAACTGGGATGAGGGAGAGTCGTATCAGCACATGGTGATGTTACAGTAAAAAACATCGGACACCACAAAAAGTCAAGATCGTGAGCACCGTTCTAAAGAAATACAAGGCGATGACAGTCCCAAGGATTAACATGGACAATCGATTGGCTTGTAGCTTGGCACCTAGTGATCAAGTCCATGCGGATGACCAGCGTCGTAGGGTACTGGAATGTCAGATAGTTATGTTGCTTGAAGTTTAGTCAGGGTCTTTAGGTGAATTTTAACAAAGACAGGATTACGAGCAAGATGGCTAGGTTCACCGAGGAATGAACTGAAAAGAAGTTACCCCAGAAAAATCATACAGAGCAAACAGCAAACAGAAAACTGGTACTTAGTCTCTGTTATATATTATCGCCTGACTGTCGTACTTTGACCCGGTTTTAATCTGTTAATATATGAACTCTGATCATTCATTTCTTGTGCAAAAGAAGCGTTTTACTTATCAGGCAGCCTATTTGCTGGCAACACTTCCTGCATGGTGGGCTTGGTACCTCGTATCTGAAGCTGTGCAGAAATGTACTGATGCTACCTCATCTGTAGAAATTCTTGGACGGTAACTGAATATGTTCGCTCTTTGCCGGCTATGTTTGCCACAGGTCGTCTTTGTGACAGAGCTGCAGTCCTGAGTTAAGCAAAAACCAAGACAAGGTGAGTGGAGCATCATTTTTTTTATTTTTAAGGTGAGTGGAATCAAAAATGTTGTTAGGCGGCCACAGCCGACTATAAGATGGATAAAATGATTCAAGCGAATGGGGCTATTGAGAGCAATCTCCTCTTACCTGGGAATGAGAACTGAGAGAAGATACTTGTCTAAGGATTCAGAATGTTTGTCCTTCTCTGGGGACATTATACAAACAAGCATACTGCGTAGACTTTCGCTTTCTCTTTCTTGTTTTCTCTCATTGATTTCTTAGTAGACCGCATCCGTCCCCTTAGCCGTGACTCCTTGGGCAAGTAAAAGAAACGATTATCATCATTGTCGCTGACATGTTTGTTTATTTGACCGGCAGAAGGCATTTGCTCAATTACATTCGTTTGTAGTTTTGCTCTTCCTCTCCTCGTCCTCCATCCCCCTCCACCTCTTCCTTCCTCTCCCCGTTTTCGCTGTCATCTTCATAGCTGATCATTGATAGTCGTTGATCGATCAAAGTAATATCCAAGTAATACGCTGTCATCAATATTTTTTTCTCAATCGCACTCACTATATATTTATTCATCTTCATCATTCTTATCATCACAATTATCATCGTCATTGTCATCGTCGTGGTCGTCACCAACACCACTACCCTCATCATCATCATCATCATCATCATCATTAAATTCACCACGACGACCACTGCCAGCATCATCGTCGTCGTCGCCGTCGTCATCATCATTATTATCACCATCATCAATATCAACAACAGCTACAAACTTAATACACATGCATTTTTCTTGGCATATCTTTGTTGGAAGCCATCACAACACGTTATACTCGTACCACTCTGTCTACACCTCTCTCCATAAACCTCTCTCCATAAACCTCTCTCTTTTTCCTACTCTCTCACTCTGGCCCCAACTTCCCACTTTAATTTTGTCTCCCTTTCTTTATCGCTCTCTCCCTCGCTCTCTCTTTGGCTATCTATCTATCTATCTATCTAGCTATCTATCTGTGTCTATCTATCTATCTATCTATCTATCTATCTGTCTGTCTGTCTATCTATCTATCTATCTATCTATCTATCTATCTATCTATCTATCTATCTGTCTGTCTCTCTGTCTACCTATCGTGCTTCTCTCGTTCCCATTCTTTCTCTCACTCTCTTGACCCTTTTCTATCCGTCTATCTACTTAGCTACTTCTCCATCATCTCCACCTCCCTCTCTTTCCTTCTCTCTTTCCCTCCCTCTTCCTACTTCCCTCTTCCTTCATCGCCTCCCCCCCTCTCTCTCTCTATGTTCTACTCCCTCCTTAACCTTCTCTCCAACCGTTTACAATGAAGGTGAGCTGTTGACACACCGCTTTTACGAAGGATCGATACACATCAATAACAGCCGTTCTATTGATTGGCTGACGTCACCCAGTCACATGACAACGTTTCATCGCCAGCACTTCCTTCCTTTTCTTCTTTTGTTTTTTATTTCTGCTATTCTTGGTGATTATTGGTGATTATATTGCTACAGCTGGCCGTGATGGTGGCGGTGGTGATGGACGTTGATGATGATCATAATTGCGGTGGTAAGAGAGTGGGGTTGTAGTGTTGCTTCCGTAGCGACACTGATTGTGGTTATCGTAATTGCTGTGCTGGTAATGGTATTAGGGGTGTTGGCAGTAATAATAGCAGTAGCAGCAGCAGCATTAGTAGTAGTGGTAGTGGTAGTAGTAGCAGCAGCAGCAGCAGCTGCAGTAGTAGTAGTAGTAGTAGTAGTAGTAGTAGTAGTAGTAGTAGTAGTAGTAGTAATAGTAGTAGCAGCAGCTGCAGTAGCTGCAGTAGCAGTAGTAGTAGAAGTAGTAGTA
>NC_068982.1:173243874-173246608 GCF_001194135.2 Octopus bimaculoides | reverse complement strand
GCTACTGGTAGAGATGCGTGCAATAATAGTGAGTCAAACAGTTTTTGCTGAAATACTTTCTGTTGCTGTTTTATATTGTGTGTGTGTGTGTGTGTGTGTGTGTGTGTGTGTTGAGTTGTGTTGTGTTGTGTCCCCGTGCACTCCTATCAGTGTCCAATACAAAATATTAAATAAAGCAACGAAGGAGCCTCTACCTTGTAGCATGATCTGCTAGACATAACAACCAAAGTTCCCTAGAGAAAAATATGGCATGGTATGGTCATGAACGGAACAACTTTGATGGTGGTCTGGCTCGATCAGTGCTGGCCTGGGAGTAAATAACAACCACAATAAAGGATTGTAGTTGTCATTGTTACTTACATTTACTACTACTACTACTACTACTACTACTACTACTACTACTACTACTACTACTATTGCTGCTGCTGCTGCTGCTACTGCTGCTGCTGCTGCTACTGCCGCTGCTGCTGTTATTGTGAGGTTTTCTTTCTTTATTGTATTTTGTGTGATAGAATTTGTTTTCGTGGCGGCATTTTGATAAATCTCGGTCTTACAGTTTAAGATATTTGTTGTTTTTTTTGTTATAATATGGCATTTTACCGAAACTGGTATGTAATGTTTTGTACAATTTGTGTAAGACTTACTGTATATGATCAACTAGCTGATAACGAATTGTTTAAGGTGTTATACGTATCTATTTTATCTTACAACTAAAGTCGGCTTTTCGAATGTTCGGACTAGACCACAAAAACTGCACATTAATATATCATTCTTTCAACTGTAATATGACTGCTTTTTTTTTTTAACGCTTCGTGGTACTTATAATTAGTTGCGAAGTGCTTTTTCTATGTAGGAAACAGAATTGTCTCGCTATATTTGGTTTTACATCTTTGAGGGGATTAAACCAGATGATGAGTTTTTTATGTATTTTTCATTACTGCTATTGCTTGAATTAGAATTTTATTTTACTCTTTATTTTCCCAAAAGTAATATTGTAATAATAACTAGAAGCTTTGTTGAGGATTGCAATATTGGAGGGTATATTGAATTTTTTCCTTCTTATATGGATAGCTACTGTTTTTGCTCCAACTATTCGGCATATTTCAGCTTTCTCGAATGTATCATTCGGGCATTAAATAAATCATTAGTAATTTTCATTTGCTGCAGTCCTTATCGGAAAGCAGGGATTTACAAATATGTGATAATATCTCGATGTTGTTGTTATTAATGGTACTGTATTTTCTTCCGAATTCCATTGAGAAGACTTTGGAAATTGACAGATAAAATTCCACAATGTCGAATAAGGTGAGCTTTTATCTGTTTGCGTTCTCAAGTCAGCAATTGTATTGTTGTTTTCTAGTGCTGCAAGTTAGTAACTTTTCCTACTTTTGTAGCATATGCTTGCTGACTACAAGTTCACTCTTCACAAAATTTATCAGCCTGCAATTAGACTTTGCTGTGTAATTATCTTTGTAGTCATTCAATGTAGTACATTTTCAGTTTAGCTAAGCACTCTTATTGAGTTTATATTTAAACTGCTATGAGTTTTGTCGCATGGTATGTATTGAGATATATTTTCTTATGCATATTTAATGCAGTTTGTTGAGAGTTTATTTCGGTTTGATAGTCATGTTTTGAAACTCTGCATCAAAAATTTCAAGGTTTTTCAATGCGCTTGTTTAATGTCTTGTGCAATGGAGACGACAATCTAATCGATTATACGTTTTGTGAGTGAAATACGATGAATGAAAAATGTATGGAAACTTGTAGTTAAATTGACGAGGCTTCTAACACACTGCATTATGTTGATTCTGCCTGATGTTAGTGTGAAGGACACCAGTGTCCATGAAATACTCATGATTTGTAATGATTTTAATTATGTGACCTCTGACATCAACTGAAAATGTGACTCCAGAGCATCTGTTTTATACTTAATCAGGAGGAACTAGAGCTTGTGTCTGCATGAATAAATAAGCTAATGCCTTTTCTTTTCAATCATAACAGGCTGGTGAAACATTATAACGTTACTTGGTGAGGCACAACCTTCAGTGATCCATTTTTAAAAGTTAAGGCTTTATCTAGCATTATCCATTTACTGCTGGTATCGTTTTCTTTATTTCTTGGTCTCCTAACATATTTAGAAAGTGTAGTGTTTTCCACGTGTTAGTGAGAGGATTAGCTTTTGTGCTTGTGAGGACGTCCTTTAAGGAGCTGTTCAGTGAGCCCTATATAGTTTGTCATTTATCAGGAAAACATTGCTTAACGTGCTAATTAGCAAAATGAATCATCACGTTATACAAGGTTTTACTCTATCCATGTGCCTTTCAGCAGAGAGAAAGCTTTTTATTAAACCAATTGTATACCAACTCCTTTCGCTCTTGGTTTATGGCTATGTGTATATGTGTGTGGGGGTGCATTTCTTGCAAACGAGAAAACGAATGCTCAATACATACAGAAATGTCATCCGGCTTTTATAATGATACATTTATTAGTATTAAGTCAAATGATATATTCCTCAGCAATGTGATGTTTCGTGTAATGCGTTCGTTCAGTCTTTATTCGAACAAGTGAAACTCCGAGTTGCAAGAGAACGAATGAATTATCGACTTTATATTTATGTACATACATGCGTATACATTATATACATGTGTGTGTGTGTGTGTGTGTGTGTGTGTGTGTGTGTGTGTGTGTGTGATGTATATGTGCATCATGTGTGTGAGTTTGTATGTGTTTG
>NC_068982.1:173241530-173242014 GCF_001194135.2 Octopus bimaculoides | reverse complement strand
ATATATATATATATATATATATATATATATATACATTTATGTATGTATATATGTGTGTCTGTATGTGTGTAGGGGGTGTAGAAGAATTCAGACAGGAGAATAAAATTCATAGTTCATCTTTTTCCAGAGGGTATGGAGGTTGGTCCATACTTCCATGAAGGTATGGGCGCTTAGGTATTATTACCTGGGATTATATTTAAGGACCTATAACTTCACGAACTTTATGTATGTATGTATGTATGTATGTATGTATGTATGTATGCATATACACATACATATATATACATATCTATATAGGAGTGGCTGTGTGGTAAGTAGCTTGCTTACCAACCACATGGTTCCGGGTTCCGCCCCACTGCGTGGCACCTTGGGCAAGTGTCTTCTACTATAGCCTCGGGCGGACCAAAGACTTGTGAGTGGATTTGGTAGACGGAAACTGAAAGAAGCCCATCGTATATATGTATGTGTGTGTGTGTGTGTGTGT
>NC_068982.1:173239563-173240626 GCF_001194135.2 Octopus bimaculoides | reverse complement strand
AGAAATTTACAGAAAAACAAAAGACGAAGACAAGTGTATAAGTTTGACGCTCGGGAAGGTGAGAAAGTCTTTTACGTTTCGAGCCTACGCTCTTCAACAGAAAGGAACACGAGGAAATAAATAGAGAGAGAATAGAAAAACTTGTGGAGTTAGCGGTCAATCATGGTGGCTGGTTGGACAAAGGTAGTTAGACGGGAGAGCTAGGAAGAAGGAGAGATAATAAAGTGTTGGTAATCCCAAAACGAAGGTGCACGTGCGTTTGAGTATGTGAAAGTGTGTGTGCGGTGGATAGGAGCTGGTGACTTTGACGTGTGGATGTGTGCGTGTGTGTGCGTCTATAATGTGTGGTTGTTGTGGATGATGGTGTGGGTGCTGGGAAATGGTTAGTGCTAGTGTGTGCGGAGTGGTGTGGGGTGGTGTGATGTGGCATGGTTGTGTGGTGGTGTGGTGTGGTGGTGGGTGATGTGGTGTGATGGTGTGGGGGCGTGGGGATGTGAGGGTGGGATACTCCTCATCAAAGCTAATCTCCCAGAGGTTAGGGAGACAGACAGAGAACATCTTGCTTTAGCCACACCATGGAAGCTAATAAATAAAATGTCATAGAAGACTCTGCCTGTCACTGATTTTATTTGTTTTTTAGTTTAGATTTATAGACTATCATATCAAACCTTGTATATATAAAGCTTAAGAGAATAAAGGGCATTATCTATTAGGGGTAGGGGTGAGAGAGCAGACAGAAATCATGGTTGGTAAAGGAAAACTTAAAACAAGATGTTGGCTGACAACTAAGGGGTCGCCCACTAGCGGACCATTTTTTTTCCTTTATCGAACCCACAAGAGGCCGAACCCACAAGAGTAAACAAGAGAGACAGAGACAGGCAGAAACAAGGAAAATTCCCCTTGTATTTGAATACTATGCAAATATTCTTAAAATTTTTTTTTTTTTTAATTTTTCCAGAATTTAATTGCTTTCCATTCTTACGGTTGATAAAGTCTCAATAACTGAAACCGGTACTGAAATGTTTTTTTCTAAAATTATTTTAGCATTTCCTACCTTGACTTT
>NC_068982.1:173235279-173239425 GCF_001194135.2 Octopus bimaculoides | reverse complement strand
ATATATATATATATATATATATAGCTGTGAAGTATCTAAAGTTTTTCAGTGTCGTTTTATATTACATATAATGTTATGTTATGCAAATATTTCGAACGACGTTTTAAGCCAAGTACTTGGTTTTAGTTTCATGTTATTAATCATATGAGAGTTATATCCTTCCGTTTGAGAGAACGTTGGACAATGGCAACTTAATGGAAATACTGAATTCAGAGTCTACCACTCTCGTAGCGAATGACTGAGTCTTCTGTCTTATTAACGACTATATTAAGCATTGTCAAACGATATAAAGGACACTTTGGACCATGTCGTCCCACATGTACCAAAGAAAATGAGATGGTCAGGAGCAGAATATCTTTGATCATATGTCAGTTAGGTCAAGGTTGATTGAAGATCAACAACAGCAGCAGCAACATCAACAACAACAGCCAATAACAATAACAACAGTTAATCTCTTAAAGTTCAATCGCTAAATCGATTTAGACAACGGTAAAACTCCTTTTTATCATTGGTTCAACTACAGAAAAATATCGTCTCTAAGCAGTGAGTCCTAGGTTGATACATTTGAAGGGCTACCTGCAGCTTTATCCAGACCCATACATGGATTTAAGCTCAAGACTGTTAATTCACCTAGAATTAAGATGGCGACTAATATTTAAGTTCTTTGGAACGATCACGGCAAGTAAAGCGGAGGGTTATTTTTTTTTTCTGCCTTGCAGCTGCGTGTCAAAATACTAGCCGCAGATTCCTTCTGTTGATACTGTTTCCTTAGTCATTTGCGACGTTTGAACATTTCGCTATCACTCAATATAAACTAATTTAGAAAACCGTTAAATAGGTTAATATTTCATTTAAACGACAAAACAGATTCCTGACAAAGTAACGAGATAGTTGTAATGTAACGTTGACATCGAACAAAAATATTGTTGCAAAGAGGAATCTTAAGTGATTCAGTAATTCAGAGATGGCTGGTGATGAAATTATATGATTTATGCAATTAACAAGTTAATCGGAGTAAATGCAACCCTAAAATTGAAGATCATTCAGTTTAAGGGTAGTTAAAAGATATCTAAGATTGAATTGTGAAATATATTATTTGAGGATTGTATAACGCTTTGATTTCACATTAATCTGGAGATTGGAGAAAATGAGAAAGTTCGGATCATTGATGACGTTCGAGAAGTGAGACGAGATAGACAATTAGCTGGCTTGTAAGTTGATACAGGAATTAGAAACGGGTTATCTACAGATGTTAGGTGAAATTTTATGAACTCAGTCATGGTTTGTATGGGGGTGGGGAATTGGTGAGTATTGAGAATAAGGTGTTGGGTATAAGTAAAAAAGAAAAAAAGATTCGATGTATGTTCTACAATGTAAGCTTCTAGAATGCTTTTGTTAGAATATTATGGTGACTTCTGGTATTTGACTGAAGTCGGGAGAATAAAAGTACGTTGATCTCGACGGGAGTTGAACTCGGAATGTAACAGATCTTTCATAGTTCAAACCATTTTCCTTACTGTTCCATGTCTACGGTCCCCTAACGTCTTCAATAAATAACCTGAAGATGATTATATTCTGTCAAGCTGACTTAAAACTGCTACGCACTGCACGAAGAAGAAGTTATACATGGTAACCCAAAGATCCAGAAAGGGTTACTCTATTCATTCACCGAACTCTTTTCTTATTTAGTGTGACCCAATGACCCTCAAAGTGCCATCACGGTAAACGACAGCAGATTGAAACAGAATTTAATCAAAATCATCATATTAAATGTTTAGATTGCATTCAATAAATAAAAGAAATATGGAATTGTTTCAGTTTTCTTTTGCGTTCCTTTGCTTTTCTCTCTCTTTATTTATTTATTTCTTTCTTTCTTTCTTTCTCTCTTTCTCTCTCTTTCTCTCTCCCTCTCTTTCTCTCTCTCTCTTCTTCCCTTTCTTTTAAGTCTCCATTAGTCACTGCTCGCAACTTTCACTGGCAAACCGGAAGTAGGCATTAAGCATAATATAAGAGCTAAAAAGTTTTCTTTTATAAATATATGTATTTGTTGTTGCGTGCGCATGTATATACTTATATATGCATGTATGTATGTATGTATGTATGTATGTATGTGTGTATGTGTGTATGTATGTGTGCGTGTGTGAGTGTGTGTGTGTGAGAGAGTGTGTGTGCGTGTGTGCGTGCGCGCGCGTTTCCACGTCAATATTGTGCATGTGTGCGTTTTATCGAATTATCAATAATAGCTTTTACTTATTTGTTTTTCTTTCAATGCCTTTACTTTTGTTCATAAACAATTACAGTGAAGTGATTGCTATTGTTTACCATTACTATTACTATATTTTACTATTTTCATACATTATCATCATCGTCATCGTCGTCTTTACTACCACCGCCGCCGTATCCACCACCACCACCACCACCACCACCACCATCATCATCATCATCATCATCATCATCGTCATCATCAGCATCTAAGTCAAAAATATTGCATGTTTCTGTTCTGCTAGAAGGTTCCAGTCCATGTGTTCTTTATATACAATTGTTCATACATTTTAATACACAAGTATTTTAATATTTCATTGTTCACTTTCCTTTTCTTGTTTCTTTGGTGATTTTCTTCTTCTTCTTCTTCTTCTTCTTCTTCTTCTTCTTCTTCTTCTTCTTCTTCTTCTTCTTCTTCTTCTTCTTCTTCTTTGCCTTTCTATTCATGCAAGCACATTTTTGCTCTCTCGCATGTGCTGTTTGCTGTTAAGCTTTTACTGTAATTGCAAATCTTTCTGATTCGAAGTTTTCCTTTTAAGTAGTCATAACATTACTGGTATCTTGTCAATCTGTTGGGTTTAAGGGACTTTCTGTTCTTGCGGGGTTTTTTTCGGTTTTTTTTCGTTTTTTTTTATTGTAATGTCTTCTTCTTGTAATTTTTTCGGTCGTATTGATCATAACGGTAACCTCCAATGGTCACGTCACGTTCTCCCCTTTACATGTACTTTTAGCTACGTTTTTCCAAAGCCAATATCAAACTTTTCTATCTCTGTATTTTAATCGTTAAATCTTATTCATTACTTCTTTTTTTTTTTTCCAACTTCTGCAGTGGTCAGGTCTGAGTTCAAACCTAGCCGTGGTCAGTTCTGTAGCTCATGCACACTGAAGTGATAAAATAAGTACCAGTGGTATTTGCAGTTATCAGTTTAAATACATACTGCTATACCACAAATCCACATTTTTTTATGTCAGAATATGAAATTATTATTATTATTATTATTATTATTATTATTATTATTATTATTATTATTATTATTATTATTATTATTATCATTATTATTATTATTATTATTATTATTATTATTATTATTATTATTATTATTATTATTATTATTATTATCATCATCATTATTGTTATTGAGTGAGAGAGCAATGCATGCCATCAAAGTGACACTGGGGAAAAATATACAAAGCCCAGTATACCCGTCATGACTATCCGTCTAATAAGGGTACACCAGGCACACGCATCACAACCATATGTGCGAAGCATGGTGATCTCATATTAAGATAAACAGCGCATGACCTTGCAAGTAGGGCCCGGTTAGAATTTTCTTCAGGTTGAGTGGCCCACCCCGCTCAAAAGGTCGCTGAATAAGGATTGTTTAAGGATGTTGAATGAAACATCCATGTTTCCAGAGGTGGATTATTCAAATCCCAAAGAATTCATCTCAACACATGATTATGATACTCCCCCACTACTTCTGCTCGTGATCAGGGATGCACATTTCGTCAGCCCACAAAGGGACATGCTCAACTGGTTAATGTCAAACCACTGACAAGGAAGTCTGTGGTATTGAGCAGTATATTTTTTGTAGCCCATCTTTTATTGTTATTATTATTATTATTATCATTATTAATACAGAAAGGATTGAGGTAACTCCTCCTGAAGATATAGAGTCAAAATTGAAAGAAGAGTGCCATTTGCCATCTTGTGAACAATATTTCGACATCTCGCGTGTCTTCCACTGGTTCAAAAAATAAATTTGTCAATCTACTTCATTTTGGTTAATACAGAAAGGATTGAGGTAACTCCTCCTGAAGATATAGAGTCAAAATTGAAAGAAGAGTGCCATTTGCCATCTTGTGAACAATATTTCGACATCT
>NC_068982.1:173230791-173232729 GCF_001194135.2 Octopus bimaculoides | reverse complement strand
GTGCTCCAGCATGGCCGCAGTCAAATGACTGAAACAAGTAAAAGAGTCAGTGGTTCCCAAACTTTATCGGGCTGCCGCCCCCTTAGCACCCAGGTCACATTCCCAACGCCTGCACTCCACTTACCACCATAAACACAGACCACTTTCGACAGCAAATTTAAAACAACTATATTCCACAAATAAACTTAACCTAATTAAGCCATTATTTGGGGGTGTTTTACATCTAGTGCCACCTTCCGGCCATCCCATTATCACCTCGCTTTTCTTCAATGCCCCACTGGAGCTTTCCACCGCCCGTTTTGGGAATCATTGGTGTACATGATGTTCTCGTGCACTAGACGTCTGGAAGTAGACTCTGTCACTTTGTGCAGTTCGTGGTAATCCTTATTGACTTCTTAGTGTTGTCGTTGATGATATCCTGGACCTCTTGGGTAAACACAGCCTTTCCTTTTGACGTCTAATCACAAAGAAAGATTTTTTTTTTCTTTTTTACTTTTAGCCGCTCGAGTCACGTTCATGCTGAGGATCTCCGAGTCATGTTTATGCTGACAATCTCCGAGTCGCCGTAGCTTGAAGCTAAATCACATAAATGGCGTGCATTTCATTTCCTATGTCTTATGCCACACCGAAATCTATGCAGCCGATACATGTCTGAAAGAGAAATAAGATTATAAAATTTAGTCCATGTCGCGTCACATTACACTAGCGGGTCTAGTCTGTCATTTATGGACTGGTATATGGTAGCTTAGTGGAGGCGCAATGGCCCAGTGGTTAGGGCAGCGGACTCGCGGTCATAGGATCGCGGTTTCGAATCCCAGACCGGGCATTGTGAGTGTTTATTGAGCGAAAACACCTAAAGCTCCACGAGGCTCCGGCAGGGGATGGTGGCGACCATAGTTGTACTCTTTCACCACAACTTTCTCTCACTCTTTCTTCCTGTTTCTGTTGTGCCTGTTATTCAAAGAGCCAGCCTTGTGACACTCTGTGTCACGCTGAATCTCCCCCGAGAACTACGTTAAGCGTACACGTGTCTGTGGAGTGCTCAGCCACTTGCACGTTAATTTCACGAGCAGGCTGTTCCGTTGATCGGATCAACTGGAACCCTCGTCGTCGGAAGCGACGGAGTGCCAACAACAACATATGGTAGCTTATTTATTGACCCCGGAGAGATGACAGGCACAGTTGTCCTCGACATCATTAGAACACAGAACGTAAAGAATCAGAATAAATGCCCACTGACGATCATGTCAAGTCATCACCTATAATCATGATTTCTAAATTAGGAACAAAACAATTTGGAGAGTGGTTAGGCGATCACATCGACTCCCAATACTTTAGCAGATACACGTTTTAGCGAGTCCGGAAGAATGGAAGCAAAATTAACTTCAGTGGGATTTTAATATTAGACTTAAAGAAGGGAAACAAATACTGCATTCTACCAAACTTGCGAATCAACAACGACCGCTTTGTTTAGTATGAAGACAACACTGACAAAAACACTACGCGTGTGTGTGTGTGTGTGTGTGTGTGTGTGTGTGTGTGTGTGTCTGTCTGTCTGTCTCTCTGTGTGTCAGTGTGTCTGTGTGCATGCGTATGTGTATGTATGTATATGTGTGTATATATATGTATATGTATATATGTGTGTGTGTGTGTGTGTGTGTGTGTGTATGCATAGTTGTTGATGATGATGACGACGACGACGACGACGACGACAGCGATGATGATGCTTTGTTTGATAATCAATTTCCTTAAATATTTCCGCTTGTTTCAAGATTATTGGATATTCTTTTTCATAGACGTTCCTTCTTCCGGCAATTTTGCCTTATTTCGCCTAATAATTATATTATATAATTAGATAAGGACGGAAACACAGAAATATGTATGTGTGTGTGTGTGTGTGTGTGTGTGTGTGAGTGTGTGTGTGTGTGAGTGTGTCTC
>NC_068982.1:173228955-173229640 GCF_001194135.2 Octopus bimaculoides | reverse complement strand
CGTATGTGTATGTATGTATATGTGTGTATATATATGTATATGTATATATGTGTGTGTGTGTGTGTGTGTGTGTGTGTATGCATAGTTGTTGATGATGATGACGACGACGACGACGACGACGACAGCGATGATGATGCTTTGTTTGATAATCAATTTCCTTAAATATTTCCGCTTGTTTCAAGATTATTGGATATTCTTTTTCATAGACGTTCCTTCTTCCGGCAATTTTGCCTTATTTCGCCTAATAATTATATTATATAATTAGATAAGGACGGAAACACAGAAATATGTATGTGTGTGTGTGTGTGTGTGTGTGTGTGTGAGTGTGTGTGTGTGTGAGTGTGTCTCTGTGTCTGTGCGTGTGTGTGTGTATGTGTCTGTGTGTGTTTGTTTGTTGGGGTATGATTGTTTGTGAGTGTGTGTCTTCGTTTGATCGAGAACAACGCTTAGAATAGTAAGCAGGAAGAAAAAAAAAGCTATATTCTGGAGTAAAACGTGGAAACACAATGGGGAAGAGGGAAATGTAACGAAAAGGATAGATAGATAGATAGATAGATAGATAGATAGATAGATAGATAGACAGACAGACAGACAGACAGACAGACAGACAGACAGATAGATAGATAGATAGGTTTCTTTATTAGCCACACAGGGCTCAACACAGAGGGGACAAAATACAACTGTA
>NC_068982.1:173220105-173222412 GCF_001194135.2 Octopus bimaculoides | reverse complement strand
GTATGTATGTATGTATGTATGTACTAGCTGACATATCCGGTAATTCCCAGGAAAGCGGGGCTTATCCCTTGGTTCCGTTCTCATAATTGTTTCGCTAGTCCAATAACAATACAAAGTATGTAGCCTTTAAAACGGATTTTGTGCATTTACAGAGAATACCAAACTGTCTTACACAGGATCTTGTTTTTAGGAATTCTCAATAAGTTATGAATACCCAAATTGTGAAGTCAGTTATGTAATAACTTGAAATTAGTTACCCGATAGTAAGAATTCAAATTAAGTAGCTCCGAAAAGAGCTTTAATGCGTTCCCACAGTATATAGAACATAGGAGGAAATACTAATAAGGTATGCATACTAAGTTTCATCAAATATGAGATAATAACAATTCAAAGTAAATAACTCTGAAAAGGATTTTTTGTGCGTTCTCAAAGAATATTACCCTCAGCGGCACTAGTGTTGGTATATTCGTGAATAAATCACTAACCGAAATAAGTAGATCTATTGTTTAGGATAATACGTTTTACTTGTTTATGGGTTGTACTGGATAAATTGCGAAAATAGCTCTAACAGTTCAAATATTAAGAAATAAGCGTACTCAATTTCATTTATACCAAATAATTTAGGAAAATAAATAGGTTATTTCTTTTGGATATATATAAGGATCCTTTCCAGGGGCGAATGGGTTGTTTCCCTTGGCTTTTAAGATAAAATATATTACATATATATAAGGATCCCTTCCAGGGGCCCTATTATCGCCGTTTTTCAACAATCTGAGTATGCCATGAGGTTTCCAGACATGAGTTCTATTCACGTGTCAAGTTTCATCAAAATCGATAAAAACGATGTAGGAGGAGTTAGCTAACAACTCCACAAACACACCCACTGTCAGAATTTCCCACAGATGTATGCTTTTCTTTGAGTTTTATTCAAGTTCTTCTTAAGAAAGTTCAAGCCAGTCGCTAACAAAGCGACGAGTCTTTTTGAAGTAAGAGAGTTTCCAGTGTTTGTAAATATGTGGTTGAGTTGGCGCTTTGGTTTTCCTTTAGAGTTCACAATGAAAAATAGGTGTTCAATGATGGAAGTGTTACTTATAATAAAGTATAAAGCTAAAAGAATCACACTGTAGACGTACACCTGCTACAAACAAAATACACAGGTGAATGTAACTGATGAAGTATACCATATTTCCTGGCATACAATTCGACATAGTATATAATATAAACATGCAGTGTAAACATTCAAACATCGTCACTATTTTCCCTAATACCACTGCACTTCACATGGAATTTTCGATCCTCTAAAGTTGTCGTGGTGTATAAATCGACCTACAATTTTTAGATATGAATTTTGACTTGAATAATTCGACTTGTATGCCGGAAAATGCAGTAGACCTAATAATTCAAATTTCAAGTACCAGCGATAATGTCTGAAACGATTTGTTTCCTGGATTCTTAGCCAGGATTCGAACCCTTGGTCTAGATTTTTCTGTAAGCTGCTCGCCATTATTCTAGGTATTCGTACTTGGAAATTTATAAGACTCCACTGTCATATTTCGTTCAACTTAGATAAGTCTTATTGTTTTCCTGAACATCTTAAGTTAAATTCAGTTCAACATAGATACAACGTATTCACTTTCCTTTGCTCGTCCGGCATACATCTAGCTTTCGAACATTTATAAATTCAAATCCTCTTAGAATATTGGTTTCAAATTTTGGTAAAAGGCCAGCAACCCTCTCAGAATATTAGCAGACAGTTTTCGCTTTTAGACGACGCGTATCTTTCTCGTTTGAACCCATTTATCTCTTAGTCTTTATATACTGTTCCTAACGAAGAATTTTAGCGGTGGATAAATAAAATTTGTACGAAATAACTTTTTTCCTGTTGAGTGTTTCACGAAGTTTAAATAATCTGCAATCAACAATAGTTAACACTGCATCAAATGCATCTATCAGTAACATATACATGTCAAAAGTCTATGCAATTTCATATTTCAGCGGTACAGTAAACACAAATTACACTTGCCTGCTGTGAAAGAGGCAGGAGCACATGCGACACAACATTCCACATCCTGAAGATGAGATTGTGTTCGAGAACGATATTGTTTCCAAACGAAGTACAAGAGATTCTTATGAAAACCCTTCGTTGGAATCCCTTGTATATCGAAAAATGGTGAAACTGGAACATATTCATGTTTTCCTTACAATACACACTCACAATCAAACACACATACACACACGCACACAGGCACGTACACACGCACGCACGGAGACACGCGCGCATACACACACACACACACACACACACAC
>NC_068982.1:173218393-173219709 GCF_001194135.2 Octopus bimaculoides | reverse complement strand
GTATGTATGTATATATACAGCGAGTGGGAGGGTAGAGAGAGAGAGAGAGAGATTATAGAATTACTGGAAACCCAAAAGCACGAGAAAGCAAACAGTGACGAGACAGCCAAAATCACATGATTCCGAACATCTGGTAATTATGAAAACCTCAACTGACACCCAGAGGAAATACCTCAGCTTCTCTTTTCTTCTTTCTTTTTCCTTCTTGTTGTCTTTCTTTTTCTTTCTCTGGTAGTTATTTATTAATTTTTTTTTTTATTTATTAATTATTCATTTATATATTTATCTGGCATAAAGTGTAAGCTGTCACCATCGATAAATTCCCAGTGTGAGGTGGAGTGTTTTTCGTGACATCGGCCGGCTCCTAGCTTCGTTTTGAACGGAGACAATGTCTCAAGTGTTGCCTTGTCTCCTAAGATGACCCGTATTCCGCACATGCCTTATGTACTATATAAGTAGAGAGAAGGACAACATAGAGAGAGAGAGAAAGAAAGAATAAGGCAAAGATAGAGAGAGATGGACAAAGATATTGAATGAGAGAAAATGAGAGTAAAATTGAGGGATAGAGACAGTTAGAAACGGAGGAGGAGTGAGAGGAAGAAAAGTACGTTTACCCCTACCAACTACTGTAACGGCAGCAGTCAAGCAATACTTTACTCCCACAATTCACACTTCCATACACCAAAAACAGAACCTACTCCACCGCAAACCTTACCTTCTTGCAGTAGTACCCGACTAAAAAGCTGTCTGAATTCCTCGGAGAGGAAAGAACAAAGAACAAACTCCAGCAGTTTTAATATGGAAATATAATTTCGAACGAAAACTTTGAAACTAAGTTTCAGTCTTCCCCTCGGCACAAACTTAAACATCCATCACTTCAAGTGTAAAAATACAAGAACTTCTCAAAAATAAGTACACTGTGTAGTACTTTTGATTCTACAGACTGTACTACGCAACACTTTTTATATACACTCACACAGATGTTGTTGTTGTTATTGTTGGCACTCCGTCGCTTACGACGTCGAGGGTTCCAGTTGATCCGATCAACGGAACAGCCTGCTCGTGAAATTAATGTACAAGTCGCTGAGCACTCCACAGACACGTGTACCCTTAACGCAGTTCTCGGAGATATTCAGCGTGACACAGTGGGACAAGGCTGGCCCTTTGAATTACAGGCACAACAGAAACAGGAAGTAAGAGTGAGAGAAAGTTGTGGTGAGAGAGTACAGCAGGGTTCGCCACTATCCCCTGCCGGAGCCTCTTGGAGCTTTAGGTGTTTTCGCTCAATAAACACTCACAACGCCCGGTCTGGGAAT
>NC_068982.1:173217625-173218383 GCF_001194135.2 Octopus bimaculoides | reverse complement strand
TTGGCACTCCGTCGCTTACGACGTCGAGGGTTCCAGTTGATCCGATCAACGGAACAGCCTGCTCGTGAAATTAATGTACAAGTCGCTGAGCACTCCACAGACACGTGTACCCTTAACGCAGTTCTCGGAGATATTCAGCGTGACACAGTGGGACAAGGCTGGCCCTTTGAATTACAGGCACAACAGAAACAGGAAGTAAGAGTGAGAGAAAGTTGTGGTGAGAGAGTACAGCAGGGTTCGCCACTATCCCCTGCCGGAGCCTCTTGGAGCTTTAGGTGTTTTCGCTCAATAAACACTCACAACGCCCGGTCTGGGAATCGAAACCGCGATTCTATTACCGCGAGTCCGCTGCCCTAAGCACTGGGCCATTGCGCCTCCACACTCACACAGATATAGACATACAAACGTATAAAGGCACAGACATATAAACGAAGGATCGTACACATAGAAATATGATCGGTGCGCTTGACAGAAAAAGCAGCAAAGTTCTCCTCAAATCCTTAACCACAGTCTTAGAAGAGAAGTCACCGGAAAACGTGGTCCTGGAAAAGAAATTTAAAAAAATAACACATAGAAAAAAATGGAATGGTCACGGGTGGAACAATTTTGATCAGAGGTCTGCTCGATTAGTGCTGACTTGGGGATAATCAACAGCCACAATACTGACGCACTCACACTCACACAGACAAGTGCACGCTTACTCGCACGCGTATACACACACACACACACACACACACACACACACACACACACACACA
>NC_068982.1:173214425-173216710 GCF_001194135.2 Octopus bimaculoides | reverse complement strand
TAAATTAAGTACTAGTTGTATACTGGGGTCTATCTTATCGACTGGCCCCCTCCCTAAAAATGTTGGGTGATTGTGCCTAGAATAGAAAAGATCTGTGTGCGAAATAAGGCGGCGAGTTGGCAGAATCGTTTGCACGCCGGGCGAAATGCTTAGCAGCATTTCATCGGTCTTTACGTTCTGAGTTCAAATTCCGCCGAGGTCGACTTTGCCTTTCATCTTTTCGGGGTTGATAAATTAAGTACTAGTTGTATACTGGGGTCTATCTTATCGACTGGCCCCCTCCCTAAAAATGTTGGGTGATTGTGCCTAGAATAGAAAAGATCTGTGTGCGAAATAAAAATACGAATAGCGCTTTTCTCAAGATGCTCAATTACTGAGGTCGATGTAATCGACTGTTCTCGCTTCTAAAAATATCTGGCCTTGTACATAAATGTTATAAAAATCAATTTTCATGGTGCTCTCTGTCTCTGTCTGTCTGTCTGTCTGTCGCTCTCTCTCTCTCTCTCTCTCTCTCGTTTTTAAATCTTTTATTCTTACATCGTGGTGCACTAGTGATCAAAATCAACAAATTACTAACGTATTTCGCATGGAAAGTTGTATTATTTTTAAAAAATAATAACAACTGTGTTTTGAAGTTCAAAATTTAGAAAATAATGTAGAAAATTGCCTTAATTAGTAATGATATTTGCACCGAACAAAATTATAAATTAAAACGTTTTTCAAGATGCCCATGCATTGCCATGGATGTTCAAAGACCTCAAATTCTAACGTCTAAAAATCAAAAACCTGATGCCTAGATATCTGCTGTGTATCTCTCAATCGATTCACCGCAACTCAGTGCTTGAGAACTACTGCTGTAGATTAATCGTCTGCAGCGCCTTTTCTGTTGATATTAATCTCTGAAGAAAGACCAATGTCCGAAACGTTCGATTTTACATTCGTATTAGCAAATCAACTCACTGTATTTTATTTTATTTTATTTTATTTCATGTTATTTCTACGAACTATTTTACATGGTTTATTCCATTGCTTGTCTCGGAAAAGGCCATAAATGTTATAACTTGCAATATATATATATATTTTTTTTTTTTCTAAAAACAACATAGTTGTGTTTATGTCTTGATTCAGAAACTGCTTAGTTTATAATGGCCATGGTGTAAACTACTTAGTTTATAATGACCATGGTGTAACTGGAAATAAAAACAATGGATGCCGGATAACAAAGCTGAGACATTTCCCTGGAATCGTGTATTGATCTTTACTACTTCTAATGAATCTACTACTCGCTACTGTAAAAAAAGTTTGAGCTCATGTTTTTACTGAAGTCTTCTAATTCTTGAATGGACACCGCATGGACTAGATACAAAAGACAGTCTGCCTTAAGCAGTATAATCATATAATCTAGAACCTATTCCTAACATGAGATGATGTAAAACTGACTATTATGTTTAAAAAATACATCGAACGTAAACTCGGTTTCTTAAGTTGACTGGAAATACCTTACAAATCGATCGTTATGTAGCAAGTAATTTCATATATTGATTTCAGATTTTAGCATAAGTGTAAGTCGATTACATCCATTCCTGTGCTCTACTAGTACTTATTTTGTCGACCCCGAAAGGATAAAAGGCAAAGTCGACCTCGGTGGAATTTGAACTCAGAACGTAAAGACAGACGAAGTACCGCTAAGCATTTCGCCCGGCGTGCTAACGATTCAGCCAGCTCGCCGCCTTGTAACACATTCGTATATTGAAACTGCTATACACTCGTAACAGTGAGCTAAATTTAATCAAATTACACCCTTCCGTCTTAAAAAAAAAAATACCATGCGTTAGACAATGTAGCTGTAGACGAAAAACCTGTAGAATGGTCACGGATGAAAGGCCTTTGACCATAATTCTACTCGACCAGAACTGATTGGTGGGTGAACAACAACGAAAGCCTAAGTGCACGTATACATATACATACATAGATCTGTTATCACCTCCGCATTGTATTCATTACCCAAAATGCAAAACAAGTCTCCCCATTAACTGCCACGATTCAGGGATTTCAGGATAGCCGGTCTCTCCCTGTCATTCATAGGCAGCCACTTGGATCAACACGGGAACCTGAACTAAATATATCGGATAATTAAACAAGGTTGCCGTTATAGTGCGCCATTATTAAACCAATGAATATGCTCTCATCTTTTTGATAATGGCATCTTTCTAAAATATATGAAATAAATTATATATTTCAAATGAGATTCACAGCAAAATAGCATAGTATTAAATAAATATATA
>NC_068982.1:173207786-173213396 GCF_001194135.2 Octopus bimaculoides | reverse complement strand
GTACATACATGTGATTGTGTAAATACACCCACAGTCACATATATATATATACATATTCATACATTGATACCCGTATGTATGTCAATCATGCTTGTTACAGCATTAGGTATGTATATATGCACATATATATACATAAATATGTATATATGCATAATATACATACATAAATACATATACACACACATATATATGTATATACATAATGTATACATATAAATACATATACATGTAGTTATATATGAACACACACACACTCGCGCGTTGATGTGTATGTGTGCACATATGTATGTATGTATGCATGCATGTATGTATGTAGGTATGTATGTATGTATGTATGTATGCATGTGATATCTGATATATATAATACTACGAGCGTGTACGCGCAATAATTTTCGTGCTTGTAAGTGGATCTATATAAGCATGCATATATGTGTGTATGTGTATATGTGTGTATAATATATATTAACACAACTGCATGTTTCAGGGAGTATTTTCAATTTGCTCTATGTATGTATTTGTGCATATATGTTATGACGCTAACGCCTGTATATATATTCTTCAAGTTTTTTTTTTTCTTTCTGTTTTTACCTGTATACAGATACATGCATATATGTCTGCACCAATATATCTGTGTGTGTGTGTGTGTGTGTGTGTGTGTGTGTGTGTGTGTGTGTGTGTGTGTGTGTGTGTACGCGCGCATGTTTCGTTGTGTGTGTAGAAGCGTTTAGCTAGGAAAGCTGGTAGATTACAAGTAACAGACGGGGAAGGTTAATTCTTGAAATAATCCGGAGGTATTGGCTTTCATATCCTTCCGTGGGGATTTTTTAATTATATCTGATGGGGTGAGTCAGTGCACAATGATGATTTATTAGAATGGGTAAGGGACCACAAATATATTAGAGGAGACGGTGTAGTCAACTGAAACGATGCCAGTATATTACTGGTATAGCTATCGTGAAAACCCTTACAGCGAATGAAATATAACGCCGACAGCAGCGTCAACTGAACTTGGACCGTATAAAGAGGTAGCAAGATATGTATAGACAGGCACTCTATTCATTCTGTCACATCCATATATCTAATAATAATAATAATAAGAAGAAGAAGAAGAAGAAGAAGAAGAAGAAGAAGAAGAAGAAATTTTGCCACCAAGGCAGCCATTTTGTGGATTACATTGACCCCAGTAATTTATTGACCCCACTTAATTTATCGACCCAGAAAGAATGAAAGGCAAAGCCGACCTCAGCAGAATTTGAACTCAGGACGTAGCGGCAGGCGAAATACCGCTAAGCATTTCGCCCGGCGTGCTAACGTTTCTGCCAGCTCGCCGCCTTCATAATAACAATAATAATCCTTTATACTGGAGGCACAAGGCCTCAAATTTTCGGGGAGGAGATAAGTCAATTACACCAACCCCAGTACTCAATTGGTACTTACTTTATCGACCCCCGAGGGACGAAAGACAAAGTCGACCTCCGCGGAATTTGAACTCAAAACGTAGCGACGGGCGAAATGCATGCTCGCTGCTTTAATAATAATAATAATAATAATAATAATAATAATAATAATAATAATAATAACAACAACAACAACAACAGCAACATCAACAACAACAATGATGATAATTTTTATTTCTTTATTGCACACAGGAGGATAAACATAGAGGAGACAAACAAGGACAGACAAAGGGATTAAGTCGATTACATCGACCCCAGTGCGTAACTGGTACTTATTTAATCGACCCCGAAAGGATGAAAGGCAAAGTCGACCTCGGCTGAATTTGAACTCAGACCGTAACAGCAGACGAAATACCGCTAAGCATTTCGCCCGGCGTACTAACGATTCTGCCCACCAGGGCCGAACACAAAACATAAAGGACGATGCACAGACGAGGGACAGTGGGGTTAAACGTGTAAACAGCAAAAGAAAAAACAGCCATTAACAAGATGATTAAACCAACAATATACTTTCCCAATGGGGTGAGGAGTTCCACCGTAAGGTGACCAAAGAAATCTCACATACTTTGGACCCCCTAACACCAAAGGCACCTCAGGTAGGCATGCCTCTCCTCAGGCGCACACTTAAAGTAGGCCCATTCGCACAGGCCCTTCTTGCCATATTCACCCACCTTTCAATAAACTTACTGGATGACTGCACCTCCATTCCCAGTCTCACTTTACTTTTCAAGTGGTACCTGAAAAAGTCAATAAAGCCTTGACCTAAGAGGAAAGTACATGTCTGCAACACTTTCAATCGCGTCCACCACACAACCTCTTTTGCCATAGCCACCAGACAGAGAAAAACTGTCTGCACTCCCTGGCCAAAGGAAGAAGGCGGGCCGATCTTGACGGATAGCCGGATCCGTCCTACATGTGACAATAACTGTTCGAGAAAGCTCCACAAGTCAGCAGTGCGTGGACATTGTATAGAAACGTGCTTCTCGGACAAGATTGTCTGAATGCACACCAGTGTCTGTAGAGCTTATCACGAACCGGCAAGGATTTCTGGAAGCTATCCATAAGCTCTTACTCGAAAGTCCTCCGGAAGAGACAAGCCAGTTGATCCCTCCCGACACCTAGAACCTCCACTAATCCCCTATAGAACTCCAAGGTGGAACTTCCACCGATTGCATTGTCCGACTGGCCGAGGGCTTTAAGCACTTGGAGACACTCTAGTTGCTAAGCATCCTGCCTCGGTCTACGCCTGAGCCAGGACTGTAGATCCGTCAAGGAGATGAGATGCGGAAAAGCGCGTCCAACAAACAATGAACGCACCAGCTCACCGTTAACGTATCGCTGAAGATATCGCAGCTTTAGCTCGTGTCTGCGCATTATCAGCCACGACATGTCCAGTCCTCCACGTAAGGGTGCTGACAGCAAATGGGCCGTCTGACAAACGGTACCTGTTCCTTCCACAGGAAGCAGAAGAGCAAGCGCACCAGTCCGTTAAGTATCCATTCATATTTAGTTGGTACCTAAATATTTTGAGTTTAGCTTACACGGAGACTGACTTTGGACTCTCGGACTCTATAAAAAAGATTTCGATATCATTGCAAAACAAAAATAGGGTAATGTAAAATATCAGACATAATATTTGAAAACTGGTGAAGCAAGTGAACCAAATAAGCGTTCCGTTTTTTATTTGCAGCGTTCCGTTTTTTATTGCCACTTTTAATGGTCTATCGAATGGAGTACAACATAAGCAATTCAGTTACGTTGTTGCTTAATCTGTTTCCGTATATCTGTAGATTTTGCCTCTTGACGGTGGTCGAACAAGATCACAACAGCTGCTTTTCATCAGCAACACAGGTTTGGAGCTTATAAGGCTGCTGCTGCTACTACTACTACTACTACTACTACTACACAGAGTACAAACGTAAATTGTAAATACACACAAAAATGTAGTAGCAGCAGCAGCAGCAGCAGCAGCAGCAGTAGCAGTAGTAGTAGTAGTAGTAGTAGTAGTAGTAGTAGTAGTAGTAGTAGTAGTGTTTGGAGCTGCTACAGATGGGTTTTGAGACTTGGCAAAGTGAACTGAGCGGACAGTGAAAAGAACTGTAAAGTGTGGATCTTGTTACCGTGCAACAGGTTGTATCTCATAAATATATGTGTGGTGGATCTCTTTCAATATGAGTTTGAGTATCATTCTTTCATTATTAATGGTGGCGAGCTGGCAGAATCGTTAGCACGCCGGGCGAAATGCATAGCGGTATTTCGTCTGTCTTTATGTTCTGAGTTCAAATTCTGCCGAGGTCGAATTTCCCTTTCATCCTTTCGTGGTCGATAAATTAAGTACCAGTTGCATTCTTGGATCGATCTAATCTCCCCGAAAATTTCGGGCCTTTTGCCTATTGTAGAAAGGATTATTATTATTGTTAAGGCGGCGAACCAGCAGAATCGTTAGCGAGCCGGGCAAAATGCTTTGCCGCATTATATCCGTTTTTTTACGTTCTGAGTTCAAATTCTGCTCAGGTCGACTTTACCTTTAATCCTTTAGTAGTCGACGAAATAATTACCAATTCAGCACATGTAATCAACTCGCCTCACCCTCCAAAATTTCAAACCTTGTGTCAATGGTAGAAATGATTAAGGTTGTGGTCGGCGGACGTGTCATGCAGTTTGCAATGATGCAAAATATCTGCTGTTTTGTCAGAATTGTAGTTTCTTGTGTTTCATTGTGGAAAAATAAAAGGTCATGGTAGGACTGGCGTTTTCCATGAGATATCTTAATATCATGCTTTTGCACCAGTATTGTTATTTCTTTGAGTTGGCCAAATATGAAAGTGTAGAGTTTGTGTTCTTTTGATTTGTTTGTAACTTTTTGACTTCTTTTTTGTATTGACTTTTACGTGTGGCACGGATTTGCGAGAGATGTTCCATATAATTCATAGAAATTTTACTTCTGTGTGTGAGTGAATGCATGTTTGCTTGTGTGTGTGTGTGTGTGTGTGTGTGTGTGGTGTTTAAGTTGTAGTCCTTTATCACACATCAGGCTTAATCAGAAATCTTATATTCAAGAGTGTTCCCGCTGTGAACATCCAGTAATTCTTTCAGACATTCTGAATTTAGTGCTTCATTGTCTAACACCATAATTTTTAACGACAGTAAGATGCGAAAGGTGCATAACCTAAAGATTAGGATGTTGGATTCACAACCATAAGGCTGTTGGTTCGATTACTCGATCAGGTAGACTGTGGTGACCTGGAGCAAAGCACATCACTTTGCATCGCTCTAATCAACTCAACAGAAAAGAAACATCGGCTGGGTGCGGCTGCAGCAGTTACAACGTCGATGATCCGCTGAGTCAAGGGTGTTACGGGCAAGAAGGTATCTATATCTACTCACGGCTATATGGCACCTATACCAGTAAGCATGGTACAAGCTAACAGGTTGCACTCGCAACCGAGTGACGGCTAAGCTCTTTAGAGTGTGAGTTGTCGGAGATTTGGTACTATTTCTAGCATAGAGGCTCTCTCGATGATTTGCGTGGAATTTAAATTATTACTTATGAGCATTAACTGAATTTAATTATCTTTAGTGTATCTACTAAGAAAGGCTCTGACGGATCGTGTGAAGGCTAGTTTTTCTGTGAACATTTCGTTGACACGTCAAATGAACTGGAAAAGCTATTAGTACAACGCTATTGGTGGACAAGGCTACAACACACAGCATCGGTTTATATTCTCCAATGGTGTAGCAACGTCTTAATAGTTTACGTGCTGCTTGATCGTTAAGCAGTATGGGCACAACGAACAGACGGATTCGCAAATCTCCAGCAATGAGTATGTGGATCTCACCCAGACTGTAGTTCTACAAACGAAACTAATGAGAACAGCAAGAACAACAAAAGTGACTAAAAGATTAGAGGTTCGTGCACACAGACACAGACACACACAGACACACACAGACACACACACATGGGTAGGGTGTATGTGCGTCTATGTACACAAAGGTATATATATATATATGTGTGTGTGTGTGTGTGTGTGTGTGTGTGTGTGTGTGTGTGTATGTGTGTGTGTGTGTGTGTGTGTATGTATGTATGTATGTATGTATGTATGTATTAAGGAACTATATATATATGTATATATATATATATATATGTATATAT
>NC_068982.1:173204015-173207642 GCF_001194135.2 Octopus bimaculoides | reverse complement strand
TATATATATATGTACCTACACACACATACACACACACGCACACACACACATACATACATACATACATACATACATACATACATACATGCATGTATACACTCACACACACGTGTGTGTGTTTGTTTATGTATATATGTATGTAAAAACGTATGCATGTGACTAAATTCAACACGTTTGCTGCTTAGATTGATGCCATCTGTAAGCTGTTATATGAATACATACTTCTTGGCATCACCGATTACGTTGCGAAACTGCTTCTGTGAGAAGTTAAGTGCTTCTGATTAGTTCTTTATGTGTCAACAGAAAGGCTAGATCTTAGCCATAAGTTAACATGGTAATTTCGATTTGGGGATTCTTTATGTATTGTAAAATATAATAATAATAATGATGATACCAACAACAACAACAACAACAACAGCAAAAAACAGCAGCAGCAGTAGTAATAATGTTTTCTCTATTAGCTGCTAGGGTTCAAAATGATACAGAAAAGAAATACCAGGAAAAGTAAAGATAGGGTCTTACAAAGACGTGTGGAGTTATAAAACGCAAATGGATGAAAGGCGTTGTGCAAATCGTTATGAAACGAATTAAAAATTCATAAAAATACGAAAATATCTTCACGAAATAAAGCCCAATAATTAAAATAGGATATCTATATAAGATTTAACCATTTACTTGCGTTGATCAAAACGATCCACGTTCTTGATTAAGCCTCAGAGTATTTCTTTCCTGTATTGCTCATAGTTACAGATTCTAGAATCTTCCTTAGGGAGTTCTTGGGTTACAGTAAGCAAGTGAGGATCAATGTCATCAGGGTCGTTGGTATATAAGCTCTCCGTAAGGTCTATCTGAAATCTGTACTCTTATTTTGTCCCTTTCTTTTTTCTTCTTTTTTTGATGCTGGCTTTTCATAAAGCGGTGAACTGGCAGAACTGTTTACGCGTGGGACAAAATATTTCGCGGCCTTTCTTCTGGTTCTTTACGTTCCCACCGAACTCAATTTTGCCTTTCATCCTTTTCGGGGTCAATAAATTACCGAACCATTTGAATGTTGGGATCGACATATACAACTAACCCCTTCTCCGTAAAATTGCTGGGCTTGTGTTGTTTAAGATGTGATCTTATTTCTTTCTCAATCCATATTATTCCTTGTGTATGTCGTATTAGATCTTTGTTATGCTTGAGAAGGCGCTGTAATTTCATTTCGTTCCATGAGAAACCTTGTTCTTCCTCGCAGGTCTATTTTTATAACGTATAACTTCTTCCTTAAGAAGAAAGCGTCTTTTTACAAGAGCTTTATCCCTGCCCCGCATGTTTTTTATCGCCATTTTATAATTTGTCTTTGTTGAGCCTACTTTCCATCTTTTCAAAATCAGAATATCCATTTTGGCCTCCTTGTAGTTCCAACTCTCATTTATGAGAACGGGAATCAGACGAGTCGATCCCCGACCAGTTAATTCTTGTTGTTGTTGCTGATGCTGCCAGCGGCTCTCTTTATTTTCGTTGGTTGTGGACAGGAGAAGGAGAGATGTTTGGTCCTCTTGGAAATTTTTGGCAGGGGCCAGTATCTTCCTGCAATATGGAGCTGGAAGTGCTATGCACCGAATTTGCAAAGATGGAATACCTTGAACGCCACTAATGAATAGAAGATAAATGAAAGCAACAGAAGAATTTTGATGGAAAGTGGCGCTTAGTTAACAATTTCAAACTAGTAAGAACTGGTGTTTTTTTCTGGTGGCAGAAACGCGTGGAATTACATACCGCTACCTTTGCATAATTCTGCCGTTTCATTCAGATACAAAGATGGGGTGGGGGAGAACAGCTATTAATATCAGAAGAATCTGCTTCAGCGATGCGATTCACACTAATGTATCTCACTTCGGAAAGCCACACACACACACACACACACACACACACACACACACACACACACACACACACACACACACACACACACACACACACACACACACACACATATATATATATTGTCATTTCATATAGATCTTAACGAGATAGTTCATGTTTGTTGGTGTAATGCAAAACTAAATCAACTTCAGTCATGTGTATATAAATTCGATTATAATAAGCCTGAAAGGAGTCTAAAAAGAAACGGAATTGCAATAGTCAAGTTCTTGATCACGTGACCTGTTGCCCGAAACAAAATTCGCAGCAGGACCAGGAATGATTACATAGGTAGGAAAAATAACGTTGTATGCTGTCTAGTGAAATGCATAAATGGTGTTCACTCAGGTTTTATGTCTGTTAGTTTGCTAATCAGTTGATTGCTCTTGTAGTTATTCGATTTGTAGGATCGCTTATCACTGTGACAGTTGTAGCAATGCCACCGCCGCCGCCGCCGCCGCCGCCGCTGGTGCTGTTCGTAAGGGTGTTTGTATTTGTTTATTATAGTGGTGGTGGTGGTGGTGGTGGTGCTAGTTTCGGTAGTTGCAGCGACTTCGGTTTTGGTGGTACATGTGACGTATGGTTTGGATTATGGTTTGTCATTCTAGTCATGACGGTAACAATGAAGATGATGGTGGTGATGGTGATGATGATGATGATGATGATGATGATGATGATGATGATGATGATGATGATGATGATGATGATGGGGGGAGGAGGAGGAGGAGGAGGAGGAGAAAGACTATGAGGAGGAGGAGAAGAAGAAAGGCTAGGAGGAAGAGGAAAACTAGGAAGAGGAGGAAGACTAGGAGGAGGAGGGAAAGGATGAAGAGGATGGGGAAGATGAGGTGGAAGAGGAAGAAGAAAAGGAGGAGGAAGACTAAGAGGGGAAAGAGGAGGAGACAGAAGGGGAATAGTAAGAGGAGGAGGAAGACTAAGAGGAGAAAGAGGAGAAGACAGAAGAGGAATAGGAGGAGGAGGAAGAAGAGGAGGACTAAGGAGAAGAGAAGAAAGAAGGCTAGGAGGAGGAGGAGAAGGAAAAAGACTAAGAGGAAAAAGACTAGGAGGAAGTGGGAGAGGAAGTGGAAGGGGAAGTGGGGGGAGAGGAGGAGGAATTAGAGGGAGAGGAAGTGGAGGAGGAAGGTGATCCTGGTATCGGCATAGGTGGGTTTGGTACAGGTACTATTAAAGAAGCTAATGATTTGTGGCTATGTTAGCAATGACCATGATGATGATGATGATGATGATGATGATACTGACGGGGACGTTGATAACCTTTTATTAGTCAGGAGACCAGAACTTATAAAGAGACGGTTATGATGGAGTGTCCGAAAAAATCTCAACTCAATAGAGAACATTCTATCGATATACTTTCCTCCCTGAGTCCCCAGATTCCTAGCTTCCTACATACATATCTACCAACCTTCCCACCTACTTACCTACCTATCTGTCTATCTACCAAACTATCTACAGAGCTAACGACCTACCTACGAACCTACCAGACAGCCAGCTTACCTGGCCTTTACTACTACAGCCTAAGGTTTGAAGACAAACAAGTATGATTGATTCTGAAGTTGGATTCTTATTTTCTTTTCAACCACACCAAACTATGATGATAAAGGGTAAATACAACTGAAATGCTAACAAATCACGTGCACATACACACATACACACACATATATATATATATGTATATATATATATATATATATATATATATAT
>NC_068982.1:173197471-173203493 GCF_001194135.2 Octopus bimaculoides | reverse complement strand
TATATATATATATATACACACAAAGATACAAACATAAATACTTACATGCACATATACATACATACATACATACATACATACATACATACATACATACATACCCTGTTGTTGATGTTGAAATTCCAATGAAGGAACCATGGATCTAGGTTAGAAACCGGCTCTCTCTCTCTCTCTTTTTTCTCTCTCTCTCTCTCTCTCTCTCTTTAATGGCAAGAAATTTTGAAATAAAACTGAATACAATTAGCTGCCCAGCGGATGTTAACATAAAACTAAAGATTAATGAAAAAGAGAATACCTATGCTGAACTGTTGAGAAATCTGCAGTTACTCTATCCAGGTTACAAATTCACGTTTATACCTGTAATTATTGGGGCACTGGGATATGTAATACACTGCCTAAATACCAATCTTCAGAAATTAGGCTTCTCAAAACCAAAAAGGAAAATGCTAATTCGAAGACTACAGATCCAAGCCATTACTGGAACTGTAAAAATCTGTAAAACTTTCTAGAAGTTTATCATTCAAGTATATATGAACATGTCTAGATATGCAACAATATGCATGAGAATACATACATAAAGCAAAACATACAAATCTGCACATATAAATACAAATATACATACAAAAATACCCTGTTGGAGGTGTTGAAATTCCAATGACGGAGTCTTGGATCTAGGTTAGAAACGTGCTCTTTCTCTACCGGCGAGAAATCTTGAAATAACACTGAATAATGACATACATATACACCAATAATAATTGGTATACTTGGTTTTATAAGTAAATGCCAAACTGTCAGCCTTGATAATCTTGGATTTTCAAAAAAAAGAAATTAACTTACTGAGTCGCACATTACAAATGCAATCTGTAAGCCGAACAGTAAAACCATGCAAGACTTTTCTCAAGTTTAAAATGTAACATTGTTTTCGTTATCTTCATTCCAAAGATGGAGTTCTGTATCTGTGCTAGAATCCAGCTCCTTCTTCATAAGAAAAATTTAAATAATTAAAAACAATGAAGAACATACAAGCATTTTTACTGCTGAGTTGAACGGGACACAATATCATCAAATCTAACAATACGAGGGTTTGCATGTTCATCTACTCTTAAAAAGCAAGCAACAACACTAAAAAAATTCGTTCGGTATTCTCGGCCGCAGTCTCTTGCTTGAAGATTCCTGATAAACACCAGTGTCAGTCAATTAAGTTGACCTCAGTTCATGGTTTAATACTTGACTTTAACTTTATTTTATCGACTTCGGAAGGATGAAATGTAAATTTGAACGACAAAGGACGGAATAAACACCGCAAAGCATTTTGTCACACGTTCAAGCGATTCTAATAATACACCATACATTCATATTTAAGAAAATCTATCATATAAAAAGTGCCGTGATCAAAGATTGCTCAAAGAGTACTCTACATAACTTCACATAATTTGGCAGCCGGATATTTCTTCTTACAACTCAATACATTGTTCAATGCTAGTGCTGTCATCATATTTATCTTTGACTGAACTCTTGAAGTAATCAGTTCCATTGATATTAAAACCTGTAAGATCCTAGTATCGACTTGAAGATTCCGACGAAATAATATCGACAGACGAAAGAGCAGGGGAAGATTCCTTAGATCTGTTGAAAATGTTTTGAATGTTGAATTGTATCATGCAGAAAGTGCCTGCTAAACAGCAACAACGAAAATAAAATTCCTCATCTAAGTGCTAGGAAGTGGGCAACGCCGTATGAGTGAAAAGTGAAATTTTAAATAAATACCCAGTTCATGATCATGTTATATGCGAAAACAAAACTGCTTGGTAGATATACCTTGACCCTTTAACTGTGAAATTAAATTTCATGTTTTTTTTTTCACAGTATTGATGTTAAATATCGACCAAAAATAGAAAAATATTTTCTGCAAATTACGTTACTTTAATAAACTTGAAATATTTCGACAAGAATAGTTTCAAACAAGACATTCCCCAACAAAAGACAGATTGGTATGTAAAACTGCTTTCTGCAGTTAAGGGTAATAACGTTTCGAGTGGATATAAAATATTTATGCAATTAAGGGTAATTTTGAGTGGATTATATCTGATTTCTGCAGTAAAAAGGCTAACAAAGACGAAGAGGGGAAACAAACAGTATCCTGTTTACAAACAAAAGTTATGTATGGATGTTTCCCAGAAACTTCAAGATAGTTCCAATATCGAGATGATGTGTCACATGTCTTGGACTTGTAACTGTTATTTGATGTCATACTTTGAAAGTTATAGCTTCTCAATCCAAAAGTATAGTAGAAGACACTTGCCCAAGGTGCCAAACAGTGGGACTGAACCCGGAGCCATGTGGTTGGTAAGCAAGCTACTTACCACACAGCCACTCCTACGAATAAGTCCTGGGGTCGATTTGCTCGACTAAAGGCAGTGCTCCAGCATGGCCACAATCTAATGACTGAAACAAGTAAAAGAGTAAAAGAGTAATCCTTTCTACTATAGGCTCAAGGCCTGAAATTAGGTGGAGGAGGATAGTCGATTATATCTACTCCAGTACTCAATGGTATTTATTTTATCGACTCCGAAAGGATGAAAGGCAAAGTCGACCTGTTGGATAAAAGGCACAAATCTGCATCAGATATTACATACGTAAAAGGCAGCTGGCCAAAAACGTCAAGATATTACCTTCATATACGATTATATACAATGGTAGCCTTAGGAAGAAATACACCGAAAAAATATGAAATATATTATTGATGAAGAGTGTACATACTAACACAAACAGTATTGGTATAATTTTCCATCAGAACCAGCTAAATTTAGAAATAATAGGTCTGGAACAGAAAACAAACAATTACGTATTGTTGTTGAAGCTGTGTGTGGATGTTAATGAAAATGCTTAAGAGTGTAGTCTCAGTCACCCAGCTTTCAGTTTTCAATTCCTTTGAAGAAGAACTCACTTCTAATGCCTTCTTATGACCACTCATCTGTGGAGAGAAATACAATGGAAGCAGTGTTGTTGCCTTCGACATCAGTAAAGTTTTCAACCGAGTTTGTTGTGAACCTCCTATCAAAACCTTCTGCTTATGGCCACTCTCTGCGCCTCGTCTCTCGGATCAATGGCTTCCTGTCAAATCGTACTATCGCGACATATTCTGATGGTGCTCTTTCTGACAAATACGCAAACAAAACATATTTATCCCTCATTTAATTTATTCTTCTTACATTAACAACTTAATTATTATCACATGCCACAACACCCAATTGAGCAACCTTTCGTACCCAAGCGGAATCCAAATGGAGCTTAGACTTATTAGAATTACTGATGATTACTGTTAATTACTGTGGAGGCGTGTAGTTTAATGGATAAGGTGTTGCACTTATGATTGTAAGATTGTGGTTTCGATTCCTGGAATGGGTGAGGCGCTGTATTCTTGAGCAAAACGCTTCATTTCACGTTACTCCTGTCCACTCATCTGGCAAAAATCAATAAACCTGCGACGGACCGATATCCTGTTCAGTGGGGGGATATATACGCCACAGAATCCGGGAAACCGACCTCGTGAGCCTTTGGTTTCGGAAGGACCTTTCATCCTTCTCAATATCTGCTGTTATTTTTTAGCTTTCTCACTTTTGCTATTGTTGTTTAGCTTTTAATCAACTCTGATCCAGAAAACTTATGATCAAAGCATTCCGGCCATTACCATTTCATCTTATTTTTCAGTTGTAAAGATTATCTCTATAGATTTTAACATGTGATGTAATAGCACTGCTAACACAGTAGAACACGGTATTGGCTTATAAAAACGTTCAATATCTTTTTTAGTATATTATGGTTGCATAACGATATACCGTGCCTCTACAGGTCATTAATATTTACGTACTTATATTACAGATATTGCGTATAGCTTCATTATCCAATATGTCTATCTTTTTTTTTTTTAATGGTAGAAATTGATCTGAGAGAAATTTGGCTGCTATTCCAAGCACGTCAAGTGGTCACGAAGATGTCTCCTCATTTAATTATTATTGTTATTGTTGGCGTTGCTGTTGTTGTTGCTATTGCTACTGCTGCTGGTGACTAAGATATTTTATTTTCGCTGATGGTTTAAGATCTTTTCGTTATAATTGTTACTGGTATTCATTTTCGTTCACCTTATTGTTACAGTTGTTGTTATTGTTGTTGTTGTAGCTGCTGCTGCTCTTGTTGTTGTTGTTGTTGTTGTTGTTGTTGTCGCCCTCCCCCCATGTCTGCTCTAGTCGAGCTACGATCAAAAGACTTCCCGCTGTTACCATCTTGTCTTGTACTTAGCAGACATACTGCATTTATACAATGCCAACTTAAATATCTTTAAGGCAACAATGTCCTTCATTTAGTTACTATTTCGAACAAGTCGAGCAACAACGTAACAGTTCCCTGCTATCTCATGTTTTGGTCGTTGTAATTGTAGTTGCTGCTGTGATTTATTGTTGTATGCCATTGTTACTATTGTTCTGACTCAAAATACATTGTTCGCCAACAGTTTACTACAATTACAAAGGCATTTTCCGGTTTAGTTCAACTGTAATATCTACTTCCGGTTAAGTGCGACTAAAATGGCTTCTTCGGTTTCACGTTCATGCGCCTCTCTCTATGTATGCATATTTATGTATCTGAAAATTATATGAATCTAAATTTGTCCATGTGTATATCTTGATGTGCACATCTCTGTGCATAACATTTATGTGTGATTTCTGCTTATATATAAGTTGCATATCTTTGTGCATGAGTGTATACATATGCATGCATGTTAGCGAATAGACATACACGCACACACATACGAACAGGAGCGCATATTTACTTGTCCCATATGTTTGTGTGCAAGCATGTGTTTATATGTCAGCTTGTGTATATATTTCGGGTGTGTGTATTCTTGATGTTTGGAAATTTTACGGTGGATATATGCGTATATGCGTGAATATATTTTACATCCGTTTATGCTTGCATGTGTGAGTGTGCGTGTATGTGCGAGTGTGTTCGTGTGCGTGCGTCCGAGTGTGTGTGTGTGTGTGTGTATGTGCGTTCGTGTGTGTGTGTGTGTGTATGTGTGTGTGTGTGCGCGCGCGCGCGTGCTAAAGCACAACATATCAGACAACCGTGTTACATGTTTTCTTCAATCACTTGACATTCAACATTTAGCAGATTGGACGCCGCTGCATGCTAGGTGCATGGGAAGCAGACGGGCTGTTGCGAAAAGTGGGGTGGTCGGGTAGATGTTTGAGCGGGTGGCCGAAATTAGTTGCCGGGTGAAAGAGGTGGTGCTGTAGTCGGTGGTACAAGAGAGAGGTTTATCGGGTTGGCTCGGTGGTCTTATTTACTACCTCCACGGTGGTTGTCAACTCAGTGTAGTTGGCCTGTTGCATGCGATACTCAAAGTGGTATGGTGCTTTTAAAAAATGGTTAAACTCTGGAGACGGATGTGGCCGAATAAGAAATGCTGGACACCTAGGCTAAAAGTCCAAGGAACAACTTGCTTTCCCGTCACCTCTTTCGGAGAGATGGAATTAAACCCAATAATGTGATGAGCTCCAGGACTTATTCTTTGTAAGCCTAGTACTTATTCTATCGGTCTCTTTTGCCGAACCGCTAAGTTACGGGGACGTTAACACACCAGCATCGGTTGTCAAGCGATGTTGGGGGGACAAACACAGACACACAAATATATACACACACACGTACATACATACATATACATATATACGACGGGCTTCTTTCAGTTTCCGTCAACCAAATCCACTCACAAGGCTTTGGTCGGCCCGAGGCTATAGTAGAAGACACTTGCCCAAGGTGCCAAACAGTGGGACTGAACTCAGAGCCATGTGGTTGGTAAGCAAGCTACTTACCACACAGCCACTCCTACGAATAAGTCCTGGGGGTCGATTTGCTCGACTAAAAGCGGTGCTCCAGCATGGCCACAATCTAATGACTGAAACAAGTAAAAGAGTAAAAGAGTAATCCTTTCTACTATAGGCACAAGGCCTGAAATTAGGTGGAG
>NC_068982.1:173195738-173197461 GCF_001194135.2 Octopus bimaculoides | reverse complement strand
TGGTATTTATTTTATCGACTCCGAAAGGATGAAAGGCAAAGTCGACCTCGGCGGAATTTGAACATGAAGACGGACGAAATACCGCTCAGCATTCATTTCTCCTTGCGCGCTAACGATTCTGTCTGCTCGCCGAAAAAAAACAAAAACTTGTTTTGTATTGGTGCTTAATTTTCTGTATGCAGGCATGGCTGAGTGGTTAAGAGCATGTGGTTGGGAAGCAAGCTTCTTACCACAGCCACACCAGTAACTATCACTTCCTTTTTTTTTTTTTTTTTCTATCAGACACAGGTCGCCATTTTTACCTCTATGAAAAGGGAATGACAGATTCTCCCACTGTTCATTCGTAGACCATTCCAATAAGAGGTCCTTAGATCTAATTTAACTGTATGTGGGTATCTTTGTGGTTATCGTCACTGCATGTCGAAATCTTTAAAACAATTTCTTAATGTATCATATAGAAGTAATTTTTGATGCTGAATTCAAATTTATTCTAGAAAAGTTTTGCGAAAATGCTAGAGGTGTTCAAAGATTGAAAATTTTCAGAATTTTCAGCCAACCAGAAAACAGCACTAAAATACCCAAATTTTGCAAATTTTTAAGGCTAATAACTTTTTAATTATGAATTTATAGGGAAAATGAATTTCATTTTCATAATTATCATACAAAACAATCCATATACCAAATTTGATAGCAACTGGAACAAAATTGTAAACAGTGACGATAACTACAACGATCCCTGTGCGGTGTCAGCCTTCAATGTCTGGCATTACATCTTGTAGTTTTGTTTTGTATGATGCTTCCTGTGATAGCAACCAGTTGTGGCTAATCATCGCGTAATTTCTGTTAAATATATTGAAGCAAGTCGTTATTTTTTAATCCCAGAAAAAGCTCTGACGGAGAAGCATTATGACCAAATATTTCCATTTCAGACCATCGCAGAGCATATTTAAGACTACTTTATCCAATATAACTGTTCATTTTTTTAATATAATTTTTATATTTGGTTGTTATTACAAGCTAGTAAAGCAACAAAGTAAAGGTTCCCTCAACGCCTGTAATATTTTCTATTTAGGTAGAAAGTATCCCTTGATTAAAATTACGGAGTTTCTTGTTATTTTTGTTGCTACTGTATGGTGAGTTGAACTAAGTACTATTTTATGTTCTATTTCTCTTTACAGTTGAGAGTGTATGTAATTTGTATATAAAAAAATTAATCATTGTTCTATCACCTTTGTTTCAAAGCTTTGCTATAGAAATATGAGGAAAGCATGAATGATATTTTTTTGTTTTTGTTTTTCTTATTTCCCCAATAGGCATATTATTTTGCTTACGTTCATGGTTGTCTTTTGTAAGAATGTTACATAAGCGAATAGCTTTATTGCTTTGTCACAAGTTGTTCGACTGATTTACCAGCATATAACAAAACTATTTGATTTAGAATTATCGTGCTACAGAATCTAGCGCAAACACATTGGTTAGTATATGAAAAAGTCATTATACTCTAAGGATCAAAAAAACAAAAAGAAAAGAATGCCCATTCGATGATTGCCTTCGATCGGCAAGAGCCTCGAGCTATAAAGATGTCAAATTCTGAATCTTAATATATTAATAAATGCACCATTCAACCGATCTACTTTAATACCAGGCAAGCACACATTTGTTTAACATACATACATACATACATATACATTTGTTTTATATATATATATATATATATATATAT
>NC_068982.1:173194607-173195151 GCF_001194135.2 Octopus bimaculoides | reverse complement strand
ATATATATATATATATAGGCGCAGGCATGGCTGTGTGGTAAGAAGCTTGCTTCCCAACCACAAGGTTCCGGATTCAGTCTTACTGCGTGGCACCTTGAGTAAGTGTATCCTACTATAGCCTCGAGCCAACCAAAGCCTTTTGAGTGGATCTGTTAGGCGGAAAGTGAAAGAAGCCTGTCGTAAGGGATATTCCAAGGGGCTTTCCGTTTTCCTATGTGTTCGTTCCGTTGTCTGTAGTTTATTGTTCTAACGTCCTGTACCCTGATATGCATGTATATACACATGTACATGTAAGTATGTACATATATGTGTGTATACATGTATATATATTCTTTGTATTATTACATTATTGAACGCACACGTCCTATTTTGCAAGTAAGTCTACTATTATTCTGACGTGACTATCTTTCTATCTATCTATCTATCTATCTGTCTATCTATCTATCTATCTTTCTATCTATTTATCTATCTGTCTTCCTCCATCTTTCTATCTATACCTCTGTCCTGGCCTCTACTTCACTGCTATACCCTTCTGTCCCTTCCT
>NC_068982.1:173190347-173193513 GCF_001194135.2 Octopus bimaculoides | reverse complement strand
TCACCAAGGTCATCAGCTGTCGAACGCCGACGAAGGGAAATAACCCTGAAATCCGGATACGTTCGTGCTGCTGGCCGAGGTGAGAGGGATAACTCCCTTGGCAAACAGGACACAGTCGTGTGTCGATAAGCCAGCTGGAGGAGATGTCCTCCTGGGGCTAAAAGCAACAGTAACATCCACCCCTAGGGGTCAGCCACACTTAAGTGGCAATATACTATATATATATATATATATATATATATATATACATATATATATGTGTGTGTATGTATGTATGTATATTTATGTATGTGTGTGTCTTTGTGTCTGTGTTTGTTCCCCCACCATCGCTTGGCAATATATATTGGTGTGTTTACGTCCCAGTAACTTAGCAGTTCGACAATAGAGCTAGATAGAATAACTACTAGGCTGGTGTCGATTTCTTCGACTAAAAACCTTTAAGGCGGTACTCCAGCATGGCCGCAGTTAAGTGACTGAAACAAGTAAAACAATAAAGAATATACATATATATATATATATATATATATATATATATATATATATGTATATATAGTATGTCGGTAGGGTTATGCTCCAAGCTGTGTCCTCATGAATCGCATCTGCCTATTCCAATACTCCAATGTATATTTACAGATGCTATTATTTTTGCGAGTTGAAAATCTTAGAAAATAGTTATTGAAGAATAATTATATATCAAAACAGAAGGGTGAACAAATTTGTTGAGTATCATTTGTTCCCCACTACATATGTTTCATTACTAATAGGAGTTATATAGGTATACATGTGCAAAAACATGTAAGACATCTCATACGCACACACATGCATGCACACACTCACACGCACACACATACACACACACGTACGTACGTACGCGCCCACACGCATCCACATACATATATACATACATACTCTTTTACTCTCTCTTTTACTCTTTTACTTGTTTCAGTCATTTGACTGCGGCCATGCTGGAGCACCGCCTTTAGTCGAGTAAATCGACCCCAGGACTTATTCTTTGTAAGCCTAGTACTTATTCTATCGGTCACCTTTGCCGAACCGCTAAGTTACGGGCACGTAAATACACCAGCATCGGTTGTCAATCGATGTTGGGAGGACAAGCACAGACACACAAACATATGCACACATACACACATACACACATACATATATATACAAATATACGACAGGCCTCTTTTCAGTTTCCGTCTACCAAATCCACTCACAAGGCATTGGTCGGCCCGAGGCTATAGTTGAAGACACTTGCCCAAGGTGCCACGCAGTGGGACTGAACTCGGAACCATGCGGCTGGTAAGCAAGCTACTTACCATACAGTCATACATACATTATGGACTCTCTAGTCGTTAGGCGACGTATGATTAGTTTATAGTGATCAAATATTTGTGTTCACATAAGCTCAGTCCCGCCATCAAATCAACATTACCTGCTAGGAGCACCGTGAAATGAAGTACTTTGCTCAGGAACACAACGCAATGCCCGGTCTGGGTATCGAAACCACGATCTTGCAGTCATGAGTCCAACACCCTAACCACTAATCCATGCGCCTTCACATACATACATACATACATACATACATACATACATACATACATGCATACATACATAGAAACAAAAATACCCTGTTGTTGATGTTGAAATTGCCTTGGATGTGGGTTAGAAACCGGTTCTTTCTCTATTGGCAAGAAATCTTGAAATATATTGAATAATGACATACATACATAACTTAACCACTCTGCCATTTTTTTTTTTTTAGTGTTGTCAAAGGACAATATTGCCCAGTGTGACTTCTTCATACGTAAATGCGGTAGAGTGTAATTTGAGGAAGATTCGGCTGCTGTTTCTATCGGGCCATAGAACCAGATAAAAAAAAATTGTAGTTTAGGTGCTATTGTTGGTATTATTTATTGTTCGAGTGGTTACATTAGTCTCTTGTAGCTGTTAGTCCCGTTGCTGCTGCTGCTGCTCGCGTTTATGTTGAACTTTTCTTCAGCTATTGTACTTATTGTTGCCACTGATCATGTTGTTGTTCATTTTTGTGGTTGTTGCTTTCGTTGTTGCTATAGTTCTACCCACTTTTCTCCTTCTCACTTTCTGTTTTTCTTTCTTAAGTTTAGCCGCAGTCTTTCTACCCCTCTCACTTTCTCAACAAATCTACCCGACCGCTTCCAAATACTTCTTCGGTTATTTATTTTTTAAGTTCATTTTTGCTTTCTCACTCCCACTAATAATCTCCAGTTACTTTACTCTTTTACTCTTTTACTTGTTTCAGTCTTTTGACTGTGGCCATGCTGGAGCAGCGCCTTTAGTCGAGCAAATCGACACCAGGACTTATTCTTTAGAAGCCTGGTACTTATTCTATCGGTCTCTTTTGCCGAACCGCTAAGTTACGGGGACATAAACACACCACCATCGGTTGTCAAGCGATTGGGGGGACAAACACAGACACACAAACACACACACACACACACACACACATATATATATATATATATATATACACATATATACGACGGGCTTCTTTTAGTTTCTGTTTACCAAATCCACTCACAAAGCTTTGGTCGGCCCGAGGCTATAGTAGAAGACACTTGCCCAAGATGCCACGCAGTGGGACTGAACCCGGGACCATGTGGTTGGTAAGCAAGCTACTTACCACACAGCCACTCCTACTTTGTTAACACTTTTTCAACTTCTCTCTCATGCTCTCTCTCTTTTTGTCACTCTCTTCCCTCCTTCCTTTCTTTCTTTCTTTCTTTCTTCTAACATTGTTACAGCTATTCATCCTTATTTCGGCTGTCTCCTCATTTCACTCTCCTTCCAATTATACTCCCTTATAACATATTTGCTGTTGTTGTTGGCACTCCGTCGCTTACGACGTCGAGGGTTCCAGTTGATCCGATCAACGGAACAGCCTGCTCGTGAAATTAACGTGCAAGTGGCCGAGCACTCCACAGACACGTGTACCCTTAACGTAGTTCTCGGGGATATTCAGTGTGACACAGTGTGACAAGGCTGGCCCCTTTGAATTACAGGCACAACAGAAACAGGAAGTAAGAGTGAGACAAAGTTGTGGTGAAAGAGTACAGCAGGGTTCGCCACCATCCCCTGCCGGAGCCTCGTGGAGCTTTTAGGTGTTTTCGCTCAATAAACACTC
>NC_068982.1:173185984-173188484 GCF_001194135.2 Octopus bimaculoides | reverse complement strand
AGTCAATCGTTCATGAAAAAAATATATGTAAATATGCACGAATGATTAAGCTATTAACAGATCACAAAGAAAAGTCATAAGAGAAATTTACTGCTAATTTATACATCGTTGATACAACCGGGGTGGGGGATTGCGGAAACATCCGAAATATCGTAAATGGAAATATATTCAATTTGTCGGCAAAATTGCATTGCAGGGAGTGCTCCAGTTTCTGAAATCAACATTAAAAATAGAATTTAACTTTCAGAAATGAGTTGTTCGCTAGAAAAACAACTAATGTCTGTAGCCTAATTTTAAATTACACAACTATGAACCTCTCAAGGAATGGTTGCGCCATCGTGCTAGAAATAACAGCCAAATCTCTCTTACTTTACAAACTACTGATTCAAAAAGAAAAAGAAACGTGTATGCAAGATAAGTACCCCAAGATACACTAGACTGTAGAATTAAAATTTTTTTTTTTTTTTACTTGCTGTGCCTGGAGAAAGGAGCAGTGCCCATGGCTTTTGCAGGCCCTCTGAGACACGTAAATACCGGTCATGGTCCGTTTTATCTGTTACAAGTGGACACCTGCAGGAAAGTTGTTCTCGGGGACCGATCTCCTAAGGAGGGAGGACTGGTCATAATGGTGAGTGTGTGGCTTAGAGTGGTGGACACTGCTTGACCACCTCTGATTGATAACATGTCTACTTAATCAAAGTAGACATGGGGCTAAACAACACTGCCATCACCTTCAACCAGTTATCACAACGTTTCCAATTGAATGCGATGGAATTTTAGTACACGGCTTCTCTTGAAGAGACGGGGTGGCCAGAACTGGAATGCCTTTGATCATTGGCTTGCTAAGCTGAGATTGAACGGAATTAACACTACAATCATCGCTCAACTGTGAGGATTCAGTTCAATCAAATTAATTAACTAAGCTTGATTCAATCAAATTAATTAACTGCTCCTTTACTAAGCCTGATTCAATCTCCTACCACTTCCTGTTCATGTATGAAGCACCCGTGGTCAACGCTGCTGTGTCTCAATAATTTCTCTCCTATCAACTTATTATTGAAGAAAGACTTTGTCCGAAACGTTGATCACCCCCCACTCCCCACGGCAAGTTCACTATATCCTTTGTATCAATTTTTCTTGTCGACACTGATCAAAAGATTTGTGTGTGTGTGTGTGTGTGTGTGTGTGTGTGTGTGTGTGTGTGTGTGTGTGTGTGTGTGTGTGTGTGTGTGTGTGTGTGTGTGTGTGTGTGTGTGTGTGTGTGTGTGTGTGTTCGATTATATGTGCAAATAGAATCAGCATGACACAGCATGTGTGATCAAGTTGTACTTTTGAATTACAGTTTCGATACAGTTTCCATTTAACTTATTTATTTCATTCAAAATACCTGGTTTACCCCGAGAAGCAATGGAGGCTGGCGCTTGCCTGAGGCGCAACTCAATGAGGTTGAACCTGGGACATGAATCTTACGAAGCGAACTTATTGCTATGCTTTGCAAACTACTACAACCCTCACTGTCGTCACCATAACCACAATTACTACTACTACTACTACTACTACTATTAATAATAATAATAATAATAATAATAATAATAATAATAATAATAATAATACTATTACAGCTATCATACTAGCCCACTACTACCAACACTACCGGTACCACCACCACCACCACCACCACTATCATCATCATCATTATCTAGTCATTATTCAGATCACTACCACTCACATCATCATTATCCACCGCCACCAACTTCGATACCATTCAGTTTTACCATTTATTACCGTCCAAGACTAATCCCATCGTAAACGATCATCATCATCATCATCATCGTCATCATCATCATCACCACCACCACACCACTACCATCCCTACCTCCACCATCAATCACCTCTAACATGAGCCACCACCATCGCATCCGCTCACACCACCACCACCACCACTACTACTACTACTGCTGCTCCTGTTGCTACTACTGTCACCGCCATTACTACTATCGTACTTCACTTCTCGACCTTTCACTGTCTTCTACTACCGACTGTACTATTACCGCCATCACATTACTGTTACTACTACTTCCACTACTACAATTATTATTAATCACCACCACCACCACCACCACTAGTACTACTACTACCACCACTACCATACTATTACTATCACTACCATACTACTACTAATACTACTACTATTACCCTTATAAACACAATTACCATTAGCACACTATTATTATTACACCAGCACTGTTACCATTATAACTACTATTTCCACTACCACCAACACAGCCACTACTGCCATCACCACCACCGCCGCCGCCACCACCTCCAACGCTACCACCAACAACTACAGCGATTACCACCGGCACCGCTGCCACCATCACGTACAAAGTCGACACCGCCTGCTTCACCCATCGCTCACCGTCACCGCCACCGCCACCAGCACTACCATCATCATCACCACCATTACTACACATCATCACCGTCGTCGACGACGACACCA
>NC_068982.1:173184524-173185090 GCF_001194135.2 Octopus bimaculoides | reverse complement strand
TCATTGTCATCGTCGTCGTCGTTGTTGTGGTAGTGGTAGTGGTAGTGGTAGTGGTAGTGGTAGTGGTCGTCGTCGTGGTCGGCCTCCACCCGCACCCGCACCACCATTTCTTAACCCCACCCACCCCCCGATCCACAACAACAACAACAACAGCAGCTGACACCCACCAATGCCGCCGTCGTCAACAGCAATACAGACGTCACGTCACCGACGCATTGACGCCAGCGCCGACACAGCGCTTCCACCCACCTTCACATCATTGCCACCACCAACACCTCGAACCTTCTCTCGCTCTCTGCTCATAAACTCATATACGCAAGCACTGTGTTGGAAGGAAAGCGGGATACATAAACACACGCAGACACAAACACGCACATATACAAACACAAACGCACATACACACACACGCACATGGATATCTATATGCATATAAATGTTTATATAGATGACTTATATAGATAGTTGTTTATAAAAAGCGTATTTCGCTAAAAATATGTACACATGAGATATAAATGTGTTAGCGAGTGTGCATAAGCATATAAGATATATATATATAAAGAATATAT
>NC_068982.1:173183501-173183766 GCF_001194135.2 Octopus bimaculoides | reverse complement strand
TAAAAAAAGGTGAGTGAAATCTACCTATAGATGTAAGTGGAAACTGAAAGAAGCCCGTCGTGTGTGTGTGTGTTTGTGTGTGTGTGTGTGTGTGTGTGTGTGTCTGTGTCTGTGTCTGTGTGTGTATTTGTCTCTCAACATCGCTTGACAACCGATGCCGGTGTGTTTACGTCCCCGTAACTTAGCGGTTCGGCAAAAGAGACCTATACAATAAGCACAAGGCTTGCAAAGAATTGAGTCCTGGGGTCGATTTGCTCGACTAAAG
>NC_068982.1:173181271-173183193 GCF_001194135.2 Octopus bimaculoides | reverse complement strand
TATGTATGTATGTATGTATGTATATTGTTTCAAACACAACAAAGGAACAAACGGCAAATTCACACACGAGACGAGACATTGCTCATTCTTCGTCAATTATCGTCCAAAGGATCCTTTCATTTTCATGCCTTTAACGATAATATTGTTCACTTTTGGTGGCATCAACAACGAGAAGCTGCTGGAAATAGCATATATGTATGTATGTATGTATGTATGTATGTATGTATGTATGTATGTATGTATGTATGTATGTATATCACAGAACGAGCTTTCATATTCACTCACAAGGCATAAGATATAAAAAGTCCAAAGTACTGGCAAGCCAAATCTTAAATTGAGAGTCAAGGTTCTTACCACATGTTCATGCGTGCGACAATATATGCGTGTATTTGTGTGCATATGTAAATCCACATAATATATAAACATGTAAATAGATATATGAGAATTCAAGTACACATATATATACACATATTTACAGAGGTATTACCTGCCTATGAGGTAATGCTATCGTAGCTAGAAAACTATCGAATTAGATATGGAGGAAGAATAATCCTAAAAGCTACGGTGATGAGGAGAGCATCACCACACATAATTCGAAAGACTACACGTGAAATATCCCTATCAAGATTTCAGTGAAGTGTAAGCACAAAGACCAGACATAGAGATCGAGGACTGAGATAAGAAAATATGCACAGAAGCTAAAATCAGTTGCCGAGTAGATGCTGACATAAAGTTTAGTGAAAATGGAACGTCTATGCCGAAATGATGAAAAATCTGCAGGAGTATAACTTTAGCTTTCTGTCAATAATTATTGGAGTACCAAACTGTGTGACTACCTTAGAATCATTCTTGAAGAATTGGAATTCAAAAATTTTAAAGGAACATTTATTTTCCGAAGATTACAGCTGCAAGCTGCCAAGGTTACGATCTCAGTATGTAAAGCACTCATGATGTCCAGGATAAAATAAAATATACCTCTGTAATGCCAACCATGCCTGCGTCCTTGTCCACATGTAGATGTATATATGTGTACATGCATACACGTGTGTATGCATATATATGTGATAATGATGATGATGATGATGACGACGACGACGATGATGGTGATGAGGATGATGAACAGGAAAAATTAAAGAAAACTGAAAACGGGCGAGACAAATTTTAACTAAGCTGTTATTAGTATAACCCTTAAAAGGAAAGGGAAAAAAGATCCTTAACGTTTCGGGCGCCAGTTCTTCATCGATAATAGTAAATGAAAGCGGAAGGTGACACACACAGATATACACACTTAACTGCATACATATAAGTATATATACATACATAAATGCATACATACATATAAGATTAACCTGTATGATGTTAAAAGGTCATATTTCTGGAATTGAAACCGTTTAATTCAGTTCCTAATTGGTAAGAAATTCGAAAACGAAAACCAAGAGTCAAAATACATACGTACGTACGTACATACATACATACATACATACATACATGCATACATACACACATATATATACATATATATACATATATACATATACGTATGTACGTACACACATACATACATGCATGCGTGCATACACACTCACATACAATGATTCATGCGTACACACATACACATACATACACACACATACACACATACATACATACTTACATACATACATGCATGCATACATACATATTTAAGTACATGCATGCAGCTTATATCGTAATATGCGAATTGTAAAGTATAAACTATCTTATATTGAGCAAATAATATCAATAGGATTGGGTAGAATGTATAGATATTGGGCAGGTGTCTTCTACTGTAGCCTCAGGCCGATCAAAGCCTTGTGAGTGGATTTGGCAGACGGAGACTGAAAGAAGCTCGTTGTGTGTGTGTATATATATATATATATATATATATATATATATATATATAT
>NC_068982.1:173179799-173180858 GCF_001194135.2 Octopus bimaculoides | reverse complement strand
ATATATATTTGTGTGTGTGTGTGTGTGTGTGTGTGTGTGTGTGTGTGTATGTATAAAATGTGTATGAATGTGCATGCATGTTTGTATAGAGAGAAATCAAGAAAATATCAACTAGAATGAGAGAGAGAGAGAGAGAAGCAGCTAATAAGGTTGAAAGAAAGAGGTGGGAACGAGAACTGAGTGTGGGATAGACACTCTAATCTCAAGTACATACCTAACAAATGACACGATTGTTTACAGGTATAAGATATATAGTTAAATAGTTACGCACTAACCCTCACGCGTGCGCAAAACTGACTCATGAACATACTCGCATGCACGCATGCACGCACGCACACACACAAACACATATACACACACATTTTACCTATATAAGTATGTATACGCACATATGTTAATGTGTGTCTGTGTGTGTATATATATATATATACGTATATATATATATATGTATATATATGCACACATATATATACACATATACTTATACATGTATATGTATATATGTATATGTCTATATATATATGTATATATATGTATGTATATACATATATGTATATATAAATATATGTATATATATGTGTGTATATATATATGTGTGTATATATATATATATATATATATGTATATATATGAATATGTATATATAAATATATGTATATATGTGTGCGTGTATGTATGTATGTATGCATGTATGTAAATATGTATGTATGTATGTATATATGTATCTATCTATCTATCTATCTGTCTGTCTGTCTATCTATCTATCTGTCTGCCTGTCTGTCTGTCTGTCTACATGTATATACAAACCTTGTGCTTATCATATAACAATAACACACGTATTCTAAACACACCGACTTTGCCATAGCAGAAGTACGCCCTTTTTATACATATACATTTTTCTCACTTTCTTCACCAATTAACCAGAATTTCATTATATTCACAAACACACACACACACACGAACACACATAAGTACTCACACACACATATATAAGAGAAAATTCACGCATAAACGGATACACCCTCCCACCATATATATATATATATATATATATATATA
>NC_068982.1:173178899-173179422 GCF_001194135.2 Octopus bimaculoides | reverse complement strand
CACACACACACACACACACACACACACACACACACACACACACACACACACACACACACTCATATGCACTCAAACACTTACACTCACACATATGTACATATATATACACACACACTTATAGATACCTGCAAACATAGATATATACATATAAGCTTACACACGCGTGTTCCATATTCATTATGGAAATATATTTTGTTCCCGTCCGATATCTCAAAAAGAGAGAGATAAACAATACCATGATGCGAATATGGCGAGTGTATAAATACATACGCACACACATGTACACATACATTTTATATATATATATATACACACACATACACATATATGGACATATGTGTATATATGTAATATATATATATATATATGTGTGTGTGTGTGTGTGTGTGTGTGTGTGTGTGTGTGTGTTTATACATACATACACACACACACACATATATATATATATGTAGTATGTAAATGAATAACTATATATGATTGTATAATGTGTGTATATATACATATATATATATATATATATATA
>NC_068982.1:173173939-173177371 GCF_001194135.2 Octopus bimaculoides | reverse complement strand
AATTTAATTTGTGTTCGTGGGAAGAGCCATTTTAACAATGCGTCCTGCCCTAACTCTTCGAAACGCCAGTGTTTTAATGGTGGCAGCTGATGAAGGATATGTTCTCTATGTGGCCTGCGTGTTTTTTGTACCATGTTTATCATTTTGTCCATGTCTTTTTGCAACGTCATGTACCCAGATATGTATCTATATATACATGTAGATGAAGGTATGTACATACATGTACATATATATGCATATACTCATATATTGTATATATATATATATATATATATATATATGAAGTCTCCTTTCGGTCCTTGTTAGGCATGTATCTGCATTTTGGAAAGTTCTCCAAAGCACATGTATGTGTTGACAAAATTTGTCTTCGCATGCTGGTAGTGAGAATATGGTTTTCATAATGCTAATTAGCCCGGAATACGTCTGACGTTTTCATTCACCGCTGTTGGCACGGTTTCCGTCTCCCTCTGGTAAATATGCATATTCTCTTCACGCGGACGAACATTGCAATAAGTTTTGCCTATCACAATGCATTTATGATAAACATGATATATGAATAGCTGCGTGCGTGTGTGTGCACGTGCGTGCGCGTGTAAGTGAGTAAGACATTTGCACCCAAGATATGGTGTTGTGGGACTGAATCCAGACTGTGTCAAAGAATCGTTTATACCCACACAAAATCCCAGTGTACATATGTGAGTGTATGTGCTCGCGCGTTTGTGCGTGTGTGTGTGCATGTGTGTGTGCATGTGTGTATATGTGTATATATATGTGTGTGTGTGTGTGTGTGTGTGTGTGTGTGTGTGCGTGTGTGTGTATATATGTATACATATATATGTGTGTGTGTATGCATACATATTATGTATATATGTATGTATATATAAATGTGCGTGTATGGATATATGAACGTATATATATACATATATATATAGAGAGAGAGAGAGAGAGGGGGAGAGGGAGAGAGGGGAGAGGGAGAGAGAGAGAGGGAGAGAGAGGGGGAAAGAGAGATATAACTTAAGCAATATTAGAGAGAGAATGAGAGATCTCAAAAATTTTGAAAGTTACTGGCATTCTATACACACATACACATTAACCTATATACGTCTAATCTCTCCGGTTTTAGTCTCATCGTGTACCATCTGCAGCAAATATTTTCTACTCGAGTCTCGAACTGATCAATATCTTGTGAATTTTGTTGATGGAATTCATTTGGAGAAAAGAAGTGTATTTCCACGCAGGAAAGAATATAGCAGAGTTGGTTTGGTCGGGTTGGAAATGCACCTGAGTTTTAAAATATTGTAGTTTTAAAATTTTCTAAGAGATTTATTAAAATACCAAACCGGTTTCGACAATTTTATGCTTTTTAAAAAACGCTTAGAAGAGAAAATTCGGGAACGAAAATTACAAAAGAAATTCCGGTAAATCACGCTTAGCGATTAAATGTTCATACAAATCTCAATATTCAATAAGTTTCGCAGAGATAGACAGTAATACAAGTTCAAATGTTCGATGAATTTCATAATAATCAAACATGACTGAAAGTTGATGAAGTTTTTGAAGAACAAGAAATAAAGAAAATAACGAAAAATATATTTTTACAATTTCTGTCGTAGTGCATGAAGGAGGATTCATCGTCGCTGGTTTTGCTGATGAGAGCTTGAACTGTTTCAAGCTAAAATTGCTTCATATATAATAGTTTTTAAGGTGAAGGCTCCAGTTCTTAGTGGCTGTAACTTTAACAACGTCACATCTTTTTGCCTGCGTGCGCGTCTAGTATTTTGGCTGTTTGACTGCTTGAATATGTCTTGTTTTTCGGATGTTTCTGTTACTTATTTTGCTTTCACAGAAATCCAGCGTTCTGGTTGGTTGACGTCCTGGTGACGTCATTTGTTTATCGACTGTTTTGCTCACTTGTTTTTAGCTAGTAGAGATCAGTGCTATGTCTGGTTGATTTTCTGCATATGTCATCTATTTTTGTGAAAGGTCTTGATAACTTGTTTTTGTCTGACGGTCGTCCAGCGTCCAGGTTGGTTGGTCCCATTAAGAAGTCACGGGTCTCGGTCAGCTCAATGTTTATTTTTCTTTCCTGAAGGTCCGGTTTTTACAAAAGAAAAAATCAAATTGGTTAGGTCGAGGGTAACATCAGCATTCGGTGTTTGAGAATGTCCAAAGTGTTATTGTACAGCAGTTTGGAGTTAGGGTTTCGAATCTCGGAGGCAACCAGTCACCTCTTTGATTTATGTCTGTTGTTTCTAATCGTTTTTTTTTTTTTCCGAATAATCTGAGTTTTCTCTTTCTGGTATGTTATAGAGTATTTTCTTGGGGTTTATATTCCTTAATAATCATATTTTCCTTATTCCATTGGGATTGGATTGAAATGTTTCTGGTGCAGAGGAAAAATTTGGCATTTTAAGTGTTTACTAGGGGTTCACTTCCGGGAATTTTCCTAGTTGTGCGGTCCCGAATCTGTTGCTTGTGTACCATCATTCTGTCCCTCAAAAACAAGCTTTTAAGAATCAGGTACATTTTCAACCTCTAAAACCAACTCCCCTCTGTGTGTGTGTGTGTATGTGTGTGCGTGTGTGTGTGTGTGCGTGTGCGTGTATGTGTGTATGTATGTATGTATGTATGTATGTATGTATGCATGTACGTGTGTATGTATGTATGTATGTATGTATGTATGTATGTATGCGTGTGCATAATTATTCGTTTCTCTCTTTCTACTTGATAACCGATGCCGGTTTGTTTGGATTGCCATAACACAGCGTTTCGTCAAAAGGAACTCGACAGAATATGTACCAGACATAAATATATACTGTAATCAAATTGTTTGACTACACCTTCCAATGCGTTGCCCCAGCATGGCCGACTATAACAAGTAAGAGAATAGCAAAGAAAAATGTTATATGTAAATATTATGTGCACGCTTCAACATATGTTTGTATGTATATATGTATATATGTAGACATGTATGTATGCATTTATGGATGGATGGATGGATGGATGGATGGAGCTCGCACATTTGAAACTTTAGCGACATCGCTTCCACTAAGACTCTATAGAAGTTTCGTTCAGGCGGAAATGACGTCAGTTGGCTTCAACATACTCGTTGTGAAAACAGGAAGTCTACACAGAAATCTCAGCTAATTAGAGTATGCGCGCGCGCACGTATATGTGTGCGTGTGTAAGAGAGAGACAGACAGACAGAGTGATAGACAATGTGTATGTGTGTGTCTGTTTTGTGTGTGTGTGTGTGTGTGTGTGTGTGTGTGCGTGTACACGTTTGCGTGTCTTTGTATGAGGTGACACGTGATGTAATAGTTAAGGTATTGAACTAACGATCGTGATATTATGGACACACTGTGTCCTTCAGCAAGATACTTCATTTCATGATGATCAAGTCTTAGCTGAAAGTGGTTACAAGCAGCTACT
>NC_068982.1:173172533-173173230 GCF_001194135.2 Octopus bimaculoides | reverse complement strand
TATATATATATATATATATATATATATATTCCGGGGTTTTAAGTTCTTGACAAATTTGAGATTGTATCTTGGGACGACTAAAGCAATTCTGTCGTGTTGGAGTGTTTGTGACCAATGTTAGGCACTATATTCTTGTAAGTGTGCAGTGTGTGTGTGCGTACGTACGTGCGTATGTATGTATGTATCTATGTATGTATATGTGTATGTGCGTGTATGTATGTATGTATGTATGTATGTATGCATGTATGTATGTATGTATGTATGTATGTGTTTGCGTGTATGTACTTTTCCTTGCGTGTGTATGTGAAAGAAATAAAATGGAAGGGTCAATTAATTATGTTCAAGGTTGGTTTGCTCAATAATGTAGAGAAAAAGTGTTCATTTTTTTTTTTTTTCGAGATTTCCCTTGAAAGTATGAGACGCGAGACACAAATTTTTTAAACATTCTCAAAAGGATGGTGAGAAGATAATTTCGAGAAATCAGAAATGTGCTTTTCGAGTTACCTCGTATCCTAAGAAAATGGGAGTCTTTTGTTTGTTGTCAACAAAGTGTCAATTATATATATAATTTTCAAATATCCATTTTTCAGAAAGTTGGCGGCCCACTTCTGTTGTTATACAGAATATAAACAGAAACGTTAAAAAACATTAAGATAACTATGTTGCAGTCAATAAAATGTTTTGTGATTGAATCATG
>NC_068982.1:173167960-173170291 GCF_001194135.2 Octopus bimaculoides | reverse complement strand
ATATATATATATATATATATATATATATACACTGTATATATATACACGTAGTGAAGTATCTAATAATGTATGGAAGCAAAATTATATGAAATTCTGTATTAATAAGTGGAAAGTTATTACGAGGCGAGCAGATAGCTGGAGAAATCTTCAGAGAAAACATTCCGGTCAAATAAATGTTTTGGTCCGTTAGTTTCAGACACTCTTGTGGGAGCCGTGCCTACATAAGTCATGACTCCTAGGTGTCCTCCTGCTGCTTTTGAAATGCCACCTTTAGTAAGGATTGAACTCGGCCCCTTCGGTTGATGTTATCCTTCGGCCACAAAGACCATCGCAAGAACGTACACCGTTTCAGATTAGGTGTCCTTACTATGTTCAGTGGCTTGCAAGGTTTCTTTTCAGCTCCAGCTATGCTGTACCTTCGCCCATTGGGACATGCGAGAGCTGATATGCACTTCAATATTGTTGGCACTCCGTCGCTTACGACGTCGAGGGTTCCAGTTGATCCGATCAACAGAACAGCCTGCTCGTGAAATTAACGTGCAAGTGGCTGTGCACTCCACAGACACGTGTACCCTTAACGTAGTTCTCGGGGATATTCAGCGTGACACACTGTGACAAGGCTGGCCCTTTGAAATACAGGTACAACAGAAGCAGGAAGTAAGAGTGAGAGAAAGTTGTGGTGGAAGAGTACAGCAGGGTTCGCCACCACCCCCTGCCGGAGCCTCGTGGAGCTTTAGGTGTTTTCGCTCAATAAACACTCACAGCGCCCGGTCTGGGAATCGAAACCGCGATCCTATGACCGCGAGTCCGCTGCCCTAACCACTGGGCCATTGCGCCTCCACGCACTTCAATAAGGGTTCAAACAACTAACCGAAATATCATGTCGGCATTTCATATCTTGTCATCTTTATGTTCCTTTTCGCTGAGAAGAGAAAAGCCTCACGCTTTAAAGTCTTGCTCTTCAGTGAACTGTTAGAAAGGCAAAAGCTTTGTTGGCCTCGCTTTCAATGTTTAATTCAACAGCACATTCATCTTCCTGAACCAAGTTAATAATTTTGATGGAATTTGATATTAAGTCGAATGGGTTGAGTATTATCTCCAAATTTCCAACGAATGAACTTTTATATTTATTGCACATCTCGTTCAGTGAAATACTATAGTATATATTAGTGTAAGCTATTTTCTTTTTCTGTTCTCTATTACATGACAAGAGTCCAAAATGTAAGATTACTCTCATGGGAACGAAACCTATTGATGTTCTATGCACCCTTTTATTGTAAGAAGGGGCCATTTCGGTACCAAAAATTCTGCTATCAAATTGTCAAACTGTTCATTACTTTGCGGCTCTGAATGCAACACTTCCTGTAGAAATGAAAGAATTACACTTAGAAACTATTTCATCGTAATCTTCACGTGAATATTTCCAAGAATCAAAACGTAATGACCAATTATTCAGAGGTCTATAACGAAATTTTATCTATCCATTTCATCCGATGTAACTATTTAGTGTTTCACCATTTGCGAATTTTTTTTTCTTTTTTAGTCTTTTACAATTCCTTATTATCTTTTTTTCTTTCTCCCGCCACGCTTCGTTTCACCATTTTTAAGGTTGACCTGCTACCACCATAATACACCTGTATATCATGATTCATCTCCCCGTACTCTGTACTTGTTTCCTCTCTTATCTCATTTCTCTCTAGCACATTCTTCAAGCCTATTTTCTCTGTCATTTTTGATTCAACGCAAAAATCAATTATGAATTTTTACATTGAGCAGAAAGCAATAAAATAAGGTGCACCAATACCCATAACAATTTCCAGCAAATGAGTAATAGAAAGCGTAAACATCGCACAATGATCATAAATATGTTGTGCACCTTTCTTAGTTGCGCTGATATTTGCGTCTTCACATTGCTTTGATTTGCGTCTTCAGAATTATTCCTTTATCCGTGTAGTGTGCGTGTGTGTACGTATGCGTGTACGCGTGTGTGTGTACGCGTATGTGTGTACGCGTATGTGTGTACGCGTATGTGTGTGCGCGTAAGTGTGCATGTGTGTGTGTGTGTGTGTGTGTGTGTGTGTGCGTATCTATGAGTATATAAAGAGCCAAATGGAGACATATAGACTTAGGAAAACAGATCATAGATATGCATTCATGGCCACTGTCAGATAGACAATCAGACAGACAGGCAAAAAGAGAACAGTTGATAGATAGATAGATAGACAGATAGATAGATAGATAGATAGATAGATAGATAGATAGATAGATAGATAGACAGATAGATAGATAGATAGATAGATAGATAGATAGATAGATAGATAGATAGATAGA
>NC_068982.1:173162344-173163433 GCF_001194135.2 Octopus bimaculoides | reverse complement strand
ATAAGATATATATATGTGTGTGTGGGGGTGTATGTGTGTGTGTGTATAAATATATATTATATATTATACATATATATGTATATATATATCATGTATATACATATATATATATGTGTGTGTGTGTGTGTGTGTGTGTGTGTGTGTGTGTGTGTGTGTGTGATTTATATATTACATATATATATATGAGTGGCTGTGTAGTAAATAGCTTGCTTACCAACCACTTGTTTCCGGGTTCAGTTCCACTGCGTGACACCTTAAGCAAGTGTCTTCTACTGTAGCCTCATACGAAAGCCCTGTGAGTGGATTTGGTAGACGGAAACTGAAAGAAGCCCGTTGTATGTGTGTGTGTGTGTGTGTGTGTGTGTGTGTGTGTGTGTGTGTGTGTGTGTGTGTGTGTGACAAGAGAAAAGATAGAAGAGAGAGATACAATACATCCAGTCGATGGTGTCACATTTCTGAAGGGGATTCTGTTAATTCTCTCCAAGTCTTAGCATTATTTGCACAATTCGTTAAAGGAAAGTCGGTAAATTAACTACAGGATCGCCAGTTCAAAATTTCCAGCCGCTGTACTTCAAGACATAGCATTTTATTCTCCATTACTTCTGTCCACCGAATTCTTGCGAATACTTATCAGATGTTCCTGGAATTGTTCCATAGGCGTAATTACCCATTGATACATAACTCTCATTAGGAATTGTCAAATAACTGAATTTAGTTATCGTACCCAGTGCAGATGGAAACCTCCATTTCGTTCCTTATGTTATCAAACAGACAGAAGTATAGAAACGACTATACTCGGGTCTTTGGTTTAAAGATGACTTCCTCCCATCATCCAACTCATCAAGAAAGTAAGGGACTGTTCCTCCGACAACTGTCAGCTAAATTTCAGTCGTACGGCTTCTTATTCGATCCAAGGCTATGGTATAGAACTGATGTCTGAAGTACTGTGAGACTCTGGAACCAAATGGTTCCGGAGAAATTATTTTAACCACAGAGCTATGTAGGCTGAGGTACTTTCGGTACAATATATGAATATAGAGATTTCGGTAAACCCCAACAAAACAACGCAGTCATATATATATATATATA
>NC_068982.1:173158498-173161134 GCF_001194135.2 Octopus bimaculoides | reverse complement strand
TTGTTTTTTTTTTTTTTGTTTTTTTCACGTAAAATGATATCTTATTGTTCAAAGAACATTTGAAATGGAAATGGTATTATCAAATACCTGCTAACGTTTCTTATTTCTTTATTACCCACAAGAGGCTAACCTTAGAGGGGGACAAACAAGGACAGACACAAGGATTTAGTCGATTACACCGACCCCAGTGCGTAACTGGTACTTAATTTATCGACCCCGAAAGGATGAAAAGCAAGGCCGACCTCGGCGGAATTTGAACTGAGAACATAACGGCAGACGAAATACCGCTAAGCATTTCGCCCGGCGTGCTAACGTTTCTGCCAGATCGCCGCCTTAGAGAATTGAGAATATTGGCATGGCGAAGGTTTTCTGCTCGGTAGGGGACACATCTTCGGATACTGATCACATCACGGGAAAATCTGACATTGTTTGAGGCAGACCCAGCTGGTTTCCTTGAACGTTTCCTAAGCCAGGATGAGTGCTGGCTCCGTCACTTTGAGCTAGAGACAATGAGACAACCCATGCAATAGAAATCCCTCTCCTCACCTGCTCCAAATAAGGCCATGGTCGTTTAATCTGCTGGGAATGAGAAGGCCTCAGTTTTTTGGGGGATGTAAAAGGCATTGTGTTTATTGACTATCTTCAAAAAGGCCACACCATCGGTGAAGAGGACTATGCCAACTTTCTGAAGCAGTTACGAAAGGCTATCATGTATAAACGCTAAAAAATCTGATAACAGTGGTCTTGTTTCACCAGGATACTACTCCAGCACACAAGTCCTTTGCTTCAATGGCTGTTGTGCGTGAATTGGTTGATAACCCTCACTATTCTCCTGATTTGGCTCTATCTGACTTTCATCTGTTCCTCAACATGAAAAAAACACTTACTGGGAATCGGTATCGCAGTAGTGATGACGTCATAACTGAAGTTGATGATTCTTTTGGGCCAACAGGATCAAAGCTTCTTTACCAACGGAATCCAAGCACTGCAGCACCGATGAAAGAAGCGAGTAGACCGCAAGGGGGACTATGGTGAAAAGTAAAACTCATTTGGTCACATTTCATGAGAGTATCTTGGTCAGCCTATTGACGTTTCAGCCATCCCTCGTATATACAACCCAACGGAGACAAGCAGACCGTGACTTCGAAGCTACTGCCGCCCCTCTTTTTATAAAAAGCTCAACAATCTTCTACTTTTCATGCGCTTAAAACCCTCATTCATGGCAGGAATCCGAATTATTTGGCACGTGTGTAACGTGTGTATATAAGACCGAGTAATAAATTTTGAGTCAGCAACTGTCCATCAACAAAGAACGCTCTTTTCTCTCGTAAGTAAGCATAAAGTATACTTATTTCTCCTTTCCCTATTTCATTTTCATTCTCACCTTTTCTGTTGTGTTAAATGTTGTTCTCTTTTCTTTGTTCCCCGTTGACATCTTTGTCTATTTTATTTACACTTTTCTCATTTCTTTAAACTTTAAAAAGACTTCTTTACAACTAAAAGCCTTGTCAACCGCCATATTTTTAATATTTCAAATGTTCAGTTGTGCATCATTATAAGCTCTTAAAAGCCAGTCTCTTACTATGTTTGTCACAACTTGATCAAATTTATAACCTCTATTCAGAGGTTCAAACTATTTCTTTACCTATGGACCCCTTTGAATACTATTTTATTCTGGTGGACTCTTATAGCCACTCGATGTTTAAAAACTAGTTTTTTTTTAGAAAACTCTTTCAAAATTCCTATTTTACTTTTTACTCGTTAACTTGTATTGGTTAAACACCCATGCATACATTCATACATACGTACATATGAATACATGCGATGTATGATGTATGTTTGTATGTATGTAATGTACGAGGGTGAGCTGAAAAAAGTCATTGGCTGACTATGAAGGAGTGATGCTAGGTCTGTGAAATCTTGCATTCATGAATAGTAAAACCTTCTTATTAATAACCTCATTGTTATTAGAAAAAGAAATCTAGCTGTTTCTAATATAATAAATGCGAAAACTAATTTCTGTGTGTCAGTGTGTCACACGTAAACCCCTCTCTCACTATTCAATGACACTCCTATTATTCCTCATGATGGGGTGAGAGTAACAGTAGGCATAAGGACGGTGAGGGCGGTGGCAAAGACAGAGAGAGAGAGAGAGAGAGGAAGAGAAAGAAAGAAAGAAAGAAAAAGAGAGGGAGAGAAAGAGAGACAAAGACATTTAGAATGTTGATGATGTCTTCATTAAAAGTAGTAGTGTTGATGGTGGCAGTGAGAGTAATAATAAGAGAGAGAGTGAGAGAGAGAGAGAAAGAGTGGGTGTGTGAGAGAAAGAAGGACTAAAGTAACATGCTCAATAACATACTGATCGAACACACACATTTAGCCTTTTTGTGACGGTAATGGGGTGATAGTAATAGTATGAGCTGTAGTTGTGATAGAGGTGGAGGCGGTGGTGGTGGTGGTGGTGGTGAAGGATGACGGTGAGAGTTAGCGATGTGAAAGACAGTGGTCATGGTGATGGAGAGGAGGGCGTTGAAGTCAACGGTATTGATGGTGGTGGCGTCAGAAGCCTGAATGGTGTGTGTATGGCAGTTGTGGTGGCGATGATAATGGTATTGATGGTGGTGGCGTCAGAAGCC
>NC_068982.1:173154648-173156926 GCF_001194135.2 Octopus bimaculoides | reverse complement strand
ACGTACGCACACACACACACACACACACACACACGTACGCACAGTATATGCCATGTATTTTTCGTTTGTGTCTGGATATTTATATAAACACTTTTCTATCGCATTTCTCTCTCTCTCTCTCTCTCTTTCTATCTCTCTCTCCCTCTCAAACACCCTTTTTCATCTCTGTCCTCCTCTCATTATCTCTCTCTCTCTCTCTCTCTTTATACATATATGTGTGGATGGGGTTTGTCTGCGTGTGCATTTACGCACACACACATATATACATATACACACATGCATATATCCATATATGTATATGTATGTGTACGTGAGTGTGTGTATGTGTCTGCAGTTAATACTCACACATATACATATATTTAGCATATATTATTACAAGTATATACTTCCTCAGATTAAGTCTAACTGATTCCCTAAAAACAGCCCCACAGTGATGCCTCCTCGACCCCTATATTGTCTAAAAGACAAGACTTCGATTCACGATAAGTACCAAAATGATAGATTTGAAATTTAGTTTCTTTCCAAGCTGTCTCCTAAACCAAATTAAATACAGTGTGCATTTTAATTTTTATTTACTTAGCATTAGTTAGCGATAAGTAATATAAGCATTATTTATTTATACCAAGATCAACAAGAGAAAAAAAATGTGAATTTTAAACCTTTCTCTGAGGCCCTGATTTTATTTGATATGCCTCAACACTGCTTAATACTCTGTGGTTCCCGCTTTCTTTTGATGCCCTAGATCTCTTACTTAACAACGGCGAGGTCCGCCGAAAGTTCATCAGCAGTACATCAGACCTCATCGTTGTTTTAGCACTTTCAGTACTTTATGTGCCTGGCTGGCTGACTGGCTGACTGGCTGACTGGTCAGTATGGCATTTGGATGCACTAATCAGTAATTCCTCCAGTGTTGCCGACCAACTTTTACGCAACCTCTACTGCTCTATATATCTGCCTCACTTTCCACTCCATGTCCAACCACACCCAAAAGCCGCCCTCTAAAGCTTTTCTGTACACACACTCACACACACACACACACACACACGCACATACTTATACATTTAAATATATGTACATATATATACATACATACATACATACATGCATGCATGCATACATACATACATACATACATACATGCATACATACATGCATACGTACATACATATCATCTCTCTATCTTAGGGTATGCATGTACGCATGTTCACATGAGACCAAGTAAAGAACGGAAGAAGAGGAGATATACTCAATAAAGACAGCAGGAACAAAGGCAGCAAAAGAAAGAACAGTGATAATACATGTAAATCGCATATACATACATACGTTTTTGTGTCTGTGTGTATGAAATGTCACACTTTGTAAAATTGTTAATTACACGTTGAGCACTAAACGGATAATACTTCGTTTAGACGAGGTAAAACATAGATCAGAGCTCTACAACCGGTATACTGCGGCATGCTGGTGTGCCACACGATGATGCTAGGTGTGCCGCTGTATAACCTGAATATAATTTTTTCCCCTATAATTTTAGTTATATTTTTATTTTGAAAAGAATATGTGTACCGCAAGCGAAAAAAGGTTGCTGAATACTGGTATAGATTATTGAACCTATGAGAATTTAGTTCGTTGCCATACATGTAATGCCTCTCATGAAGTCATATCTGAGCTGATAACTTCAGATGCTTTTTTTCACTAGCTTTTCAGGCACCATGTTGGTCTGGTACGATGTAAACTCATCCGTTTCAGTGCATTCTGTCGTTCCACGTAACATGTTTATGTGTGTGGTTTGCATTCACGAGTTTCTCTTTTTGCCTGTGGCAATATTACATATTCATAGCGGACAACAATCGATGAAATAAATATACACGTTTCTTCTTTGTATGGTGTATCTAAAACCATTGTTAATCATTCATATATGCTTGTGAGTGTGTGTATGTGTACAGTTGTCACAGTTATTACAAGGGAGATCATCTTTTTTTCATAATATTTGGCAGGATTAGAAATGAGAATTTGAAATTGAATAATCATAAGGAAAAAGACAGATGGAATTTATATATTTATTTGTGCATGTGTGTGTGTGTGTGTGTGTGTGTACTTATTAGGAAGTCACTGATAATCATATATAGTATATTTCATTCTTCTTAGAAATCGTCAGCATGATAAAGGTATGCCTGTATATATATGTATGTGTTTGTATATAGACATATATATATAGACATACACACACACACATACACACACACACACACATATATATATATATATATATATATATATA
>NC_068982.1:173149454-173151954 GCF_001194135.2 Octopus bimaculoides | reverse complement strand
TTCCTCTGAATTTTCCTTTTGTTATCTGCTCGTCCCGTAGCGAGTTTCCCTTTCTTACGACAAAATTACAGACATTAATACGTGATTTAAGTGCACTGTTAACACAGTAGTACACAGTATTGACTTATAAAAACGTTTTATAAACTTTGTAGTATATTATGGTTGCGTAACGAAATACCGTGCGCCTACAAGTTATTAGTAATTACAACAAATTTTCTATGCCTAAAACAAACACTGCATAGCTGAAATATTGAAATCCTTAAAATCCAGTTCCTATCACATACCCTTATAAACTTGCGTGCCTATATTGAGGCCGCACTAATAGATACATTTTGAACACATAATGGAATACGTTTGTTTTTGTGATTATTAGTACTTTTGGTTACAATACCAAAAATTTAAATAATATTCTTGAAAATAGGAAGTTTTTAGACAAATGTAAAAGAAATCTTACCCTCATTTTGCAAATTGAATCAGTAAGCATGACAATATTATTATCTAAGATTTTTTTTTTCTCAAGTTTAGCTGCCTGGAGGCCTTTCTAGGGATGTCTCACTCTTTAGTGTTGTTAGTAGGAGATTGGAACGCCATTTTGGATACACGTGTGGATTGGGTGGGGCTAGCGGATAGGAAAACGGTGTGCGCAAGCCTCGCAAACCTGCTCAGTCGTTTCCAACTGGCTGACAGGTTCAGACTGGATTACCTGGATGCCCCAATATGAACATGAGCAAATAGCGTCGGATCATCCAGATCTTATCTAAATAAGGTATTTTGTAGGCCAGCAGATAGGAATAGCATAGGTTGTCCACAATTTGAATTCGTCAACTACACAGACCACAAATTTTTGAGATCTGTACGGTTGAACTTGATAGGCTCCATAGGCAGAGACCCGGAAACTTGAAGCTGAACGCATCCTTCTCGGCGCGTCAAACTTTCAGAGATCGGCTTAACAAGTTAGTTCATCGAATGTTGACGGGTGCAGTTGTCAACAACCGATGGTGAATAACTCAAAAGCGGGTGATTGGAGAAGCAGAGAACTAGCGATAGAGAAGATTAGAGTAGAGGGACACTTAGGAAATTAGAAGAGGCACTGAGTAGAGGCATAGCGACCGACATGCAGCGAGATTGGTTCTGAACCAGTTCTTCAACACCAAGCATGAAGGTTGCATTGTCAGAGTTAGGGCGCGTACTCTGAAGCAGGAGGGAACGAAAACTGTTCGATGGGCCCAGGTAGCCGAGGTGCAACATGGTAATACAACTACAGTTCGTTCTTTGAGGGGTCAGGACGGACGCATGTTACACGAGTCGAAGCACATTTGTGCGGAATTTCAGCGGTACTTTGCTGAACTGTACGGGGCGCGCGGTGGTCCGGAGGTGGAGGTGAATTTCACTTCCTTCCTTGATGGTCTGCCGCGACTTTAGGCCAGGAATGTGGCGTTCTGCGACATGCCGATAACAGCTGACATACGTGACGCATTGGCTCGTTGCACGAGGGAGAGGTCTCCGGGATTGGATGGTCTGCCCGTGGAGGTTTTTATACACATGTCAGACTTATTTGGTGAGCTTTTGGGAGACGTCTACCGCAACTGGTAGCAGGTCGGGAGAATTACCAGATCTGTGAGCCGAGATGTGTTGATGCTACTGAGAAAGGATCCGAACAAGGGGGACATTGTTTATAACTTTAAGCCGGTAACTCTGCTAAATACAGATTACAAAATTTTGGCCAAAGTGTTAGCAAAGAGGATGGGCGCTTGTTGTTGACAGACTGGGGGGTGATGCGCATACTTGGCGTATCCCCAGCAGAACTATACACGACAACCTCCACCTTACGTGATACATCATAGAGAGGATTGGTAAAGAAACTGGCATGGATGGGGCCCTGATCCATTCGGATCAATCAAAAGCTTTTGATAGGGTCAACCATCTGTACTTGGAGGCTGTCCTCAAGGCGGCTGGTTTCGGTCCCGTTTTCAGAGGCTGGATCGCTGCAATGTACAGCGACATCTGTTCGGTGGTCAAAGTAAATGGCCACCTTTCGGAATCGTTCAGTATTCCGCGTTCGTTCCGTGAAAGATGCCCACTCTCACCCCTTCTCTACGTACTAGCGTTCGAGCCATTATTACAGAAGCTGGAGGTTTCGAGGGGCATCCTGTGTGAACTGGGATGCGAAAGGTTGGTGTCGGCGTATGCGGACGACGTCACCGTGATAGTGTCGGACATCTCGGAAATCGAGATGGTCGGCACTACTCTAAATGAATACAAATATATATATGGGAGAATTTACGAAAAAAACAACAGACGAAGACAGGTGATGTAAACAACAAATGGATGTATTAGTTTAACGCTCGGGAATAGAAAAATTCTTTGACGTTTCGAGCTACGCTCTTCAACTGAAAGGAACACAGAAAGAAATAAGGAGAGAAACAAGGAGAAATAAAATATAAATGTAGTGGTCAGCGATCTATCATGGCGAATGCCGGACAGAAGGATCACCAATATA
>NC_068982.1:173140224-173149422 GCF_001194135.2 Octopus bimaculoides | reverse complement strand
AAAGCAAATAAGAAAATGGAGAGGATATACAATCGATAAACATCAGCCAGTAAACATTCAATTATATCTATTTATTAATTGATTACAAACATATGTGTAAGTGATACAAGTAAACGAATAAAATAAGGCAATAAATACGCAAACAGATATATAGAGAGAAATAAATGAATAATAATAGATGAGTGTACAGATACTAACTCTTACAGCCGTTTCTACCATAAGGCATCAAATCTTCCAAGTTATCCTCATCACATCAGTGATATAACTCATGGTAGAAACGGCTGTAAGAGTTAGTATCTGTACACTCATCTATTATTATTCATTTATTTCTCTCTATATATCTGTTTACGTATTTATTGCCTTATTTCATTCGTTTACTTATATCACTTGTATCATTTTGGGAGTCATATTTTAGTAGAGAAATAGTAGTTTTTGGCGGCTATTTCTAATATTCGGTGTGTGGTGAAGCAATACTTGCTGAACCCTAAATTTTAAATTATATTTATATATTTACCGATAATGGTTTTTAACACACCGAACTACTTGGTAAAATTACTAATTATCAATTAATTATTAATTTTTACCCTATGTCTGTATATATATATATATATATATATACGACGGGCTTCTTTCAGTTTCTATCTACCAAATCCACTTAAGGATTTAGGCGGCCCGAGGCTATAGCAGAAGACACTTGCCCAAGGTACCACGTAGTGGGACTGAAACTGGAACTATGTGGCTTGGAAGCAAACTTCTTACCACACAGCCACGTGCAAAAGGAAAAAAAAAAAGATTTTTTTCAACAAATAGCAAAACGTTTTATTTTGCCTTTTTTCTTTACCCACCCCAGTTCTATATAGCAATTTTTGATGAAGAGGTGGAAGATTTCCTCTCTTCCAATAGTTTCTGAGAGACCAAAATGAACAAACAACCAAGTAAGCAAGACATAGGAGACAACACTTAATGTTTTCAAATTGGTCTATCCGTCGGTGACAAGATTCAATAAAGTACGACTCGGAGTTATCTCCCGTCGTCACCGAAATGATTAAAAGTAATTTTTGTCTTTTCCTCACTGCATAAGTATTTCTTCTAATTAGATATTTGCTACACACTACATTAACTATGTTCACACTAACTTAATTAATGTTTACGTGGTTCGGAACATCGAAAGAGGCGGGAGGGAAGTGTAGTGTTCATTTATAAGAGCTAAGCGAGTGCCGAATGCTAGCAAGCAGTTAAATCTCTTCGATCAGTCGGACTGACGTCGGAGTGACTGTTTAATCTGGTGGGCCGGGTTGCTACTGGGATAGATAGTTGGTCAAGAATGTCATCTGTCTCTAAATGGCCAGCGTTGTGTATAATAGACGTGTCCACCTGAATATAGTCATTGACTGTAATAATGAAAGAGTAAAGATAGGATTGATGACAAACCAGCGAGGTATTTTAAGAACTAAGTTTTCAGGTGGGCGTACCAAAGTGCTTAGTAACATAGAATCATACGCGCGTGCGCGCACACACATGCACATACACGCATATATATGTGTGTGTGTGTGTGTGTGTGTGTGTGTGTGTGTGTGTGTGTGTGCGTGTACGTGTTGTGTGAAAGTATGCAGACGTACATGTGTGATCGCGTGTGCGAGTACATATACATACATTCATACACACACGCTCACACATATACGTACGTATGTATGTGTGTGTGTGTATGTATGTATGTATGTATGTATGTATGTATGTATGTATCACTAAGCGAAATAACTCAAAGCTGCCAATGAAACGAATTTGAGTGATTAAGTTAAAGGATAATGTAATGAATGTTGACCAGAATAAATTCTTCTTGAAATTCAGGAGGAAATTTCAATATAGAATGAGCTTATTGTTACCTCAATCAATCCATCACCTTAATTATCCAAATTCATACTTTTGGGTCTTTTGACTTATTTCCCTAAATTCATTATTATTATTATTATTGTCTCCTCAACTACATCCCTGCGGCTAAAACATGAAATTATTATTTATTGATGTACTGCGGTGCCAGCTGTTCGCTACTGGTGAAAGAAGGTAACATCCCTTACTTTTCGAGCACCATCCGGAGCATTCGAGCAGTTCCAAGCACTATTATTATTATTTATTATTATTTCGTCCATCTTTATCTTCTGCGTTCAAATTCCACCGAGGTGTCAACTTTGCTTTTCCTCCATTCGGAGTCGATGAAACAAGTACCAGTTAAGCACTGGGGTCCACGTAATCGACTAGCCTACTCCTCCAAAATTTCAGAGCTTGTGCCTATAATAGAAGGAATTCTTGCTGTTGTTGTTATTGGTTGTAGTTGCCGTCGTCGTCGTTGTTTTAGCAGAAGGTCAGCAATTTTAGGACGAAAGACAAAGTTGAAAGAAATGAAGTGAACTCAGACTTTAAACTAGTGATTCAGCGTGAAAAAGTACATCAATACACCAAATTTGAAATTTTCACTTTCAAATTTCAAAAAGTGCAGCCAAACTGAGACGATCCCGTGCAATTTCCTCTTTCAGCCTTTTCTACTGTTACTATTATGCCCTTTGCTCCCCCAAATATTATGATCTCTTACCATCTCTATTTGGATGCTTTTGATCCATTCGCTTCCACTCTTCCCAACCTATATAGCCTCCGCCCTGTTTGCTATACTGTTCTCCTGCCCAGGTCGTTTTTCTTTTGGAGCTCACTACAGGCACCTTGCCTTTGCTGCTGGCGTCACTTGTAACAGTTTCAGCGAAACATTACCAACATCAGTCTCAATACTCATTATATCGTTTAGCCTTTTACTTGCTTCAGTCATTAGACGGCATCCATGCTGGGGCGTCGTCCTGGAGGGTTTAGTCAAACAAACTGACTCCAGTACTTATTTTTATGCCTGATACTTAGTCCATCGGTGGTGCCGATGTAGTATGTGATCTACATGCCATTTTGATCTACAGCAACTTAAATTAAGACTGTTTGTGCAGCGAAAAATAGGACGGGTTTCACCTCTTATTTTTCTTTATTTTTTCCACCATTTCTCCTCCACATTTACTGCATGGAACAATATCTCTATGTCCATCAAGGAGTTTATATATTACCTAACACTAATCACATATTATCAAACGATGAATTTAAAAACTTCATTTAAACCTTTAAACCGACTGCAAATGTATGTTCCGTGTGACTTAGAGGTTTGACTGTAATCTATGGATGTTGTTAATTTGAAGATTTTTACTATAACTTACACCACCAGAACGATATTCTCGCTGTTGCATCATTCTGAACATTAAACTACAAAGAGTAATCGCAACGCATAACACTAGGCTGCATAAATTTTAATAAATTACCAAAAATTCTATGCAGCTTCTTCATCTAGAATAACCTGAGTGTAAAATTTTTTTGCTCTCCTCACGACATCTTACAATGGGCTCAGGGCTAAAAGTGTTTAAATCATAAAAAGTTGTTTTGGTTTATATACCAAACCAACCGGACGTCGACATGAATTTTACATGTAGATCAAAAAGTCGGCATAGATCACAAACTATACCATTTGAACTAATGTAGATCACAAGCTATACCAGAAACATGTATCTAGATCACATACAACACCAGTACCCCATCGGTTTCTTTTGCCGAACTGCTAAGTTAATGAGATGTAAACAAACAAAAAAATAGTTGTCAAAGTGCAAGTGATATGTGTGTGTGTGTGTGTGTGTGTGTGTGTGTGTGTGTGTGTGTGTGCGTGCGTGCGCGCGCGTGCATGTGTGTGATACCACCGCCTGACAACCAATATTGGCGTTTTTACGTCTCCGTAAACTAGCGGTTCGGCAAAAGAACCCAATAGAATAAGTATAAGGCTTTAAAAAAATGCACTGGGATCGATTCATTCAACTAAAGTTTCTTCCAGGCGGTGCTCTAGCATGGCCGCAGTTTAATGACTGAAACAAGTAAAGATTAAAAGATAAAAAGACTTCATTATTCAAAGTGACATATTAGGAAGCATTTTCAAGGAGGTTGTGCTGCTATTTTAAGTATATCAGCTACGTAGGTCCTCCCTCGTTGCCTCGTACGAGAAACCATGGATCCGGGTTTGGTGATACGTGGCAATAAGATATTGGTAGATGAAATAAAAAGATTGATGGACAGGTGGCTTTGGGTGAGAAGAAAGAAAATACCACTTAACATATAGCTATTAGAGAGAGAGGGATAGAGAAAGGGGGAGAGAGAAGGGAGAGCGGGGGACAGATGGATGGAGTTGTGAGGTGTGAGACGAAATAGATTTGAGGTTGGCGCTCAGGTGAAGGTAAAGTGGGTAGGGTAAGAGAGCGAGTGTTTTGAGTGTACATAGTTGACCTATGTCACACCGGACACTGGTCAAGAGGAAAATCAGTACAGACAAGACCGATACGGTTCACCGAATAACATCTGACTCTCCACGGTAAACATATAATGCAACACACACAGACACACGCACACACGCATACACACATGGTCTAACACACACACACACACGCACACACAGCGCATATATGTATGTATGTGTATATATATGTGTATGAGTATATATGCGCGTAAATATATCTACACATGCACACACACGGTTACGCACACACACACATGGTCTCATACACACACACACACACACGGTTACACACAAGACACACACATGGTCTCACACACGCACACACAGCGCATATATGTATGTATGTGTATATATATGTGTATGAGTATATATGCACGTAAATATATATATACATACACACACGGTTACGCACACACACATGGTCTCATACACACACACACACACAGTTACACACACACACATGGTCTCACACACATGGTCTCACACACACATGGTCTCACACACATACACACACAGTGCATATATATATGTATGTATGTATATATGTGTATATATATATATGTGTGTGTGTATGAGTATGTATGTACGTAAATATATCTACACATACACACAGACACTCACACACATATATATAGTAATAATTAACGAAGATGCTTATACACACACACACGCACACACACACACACACACACACACACACACGCACACACATATATTTATAATTAACGAAGATGCTCACAATTCATGTGTAACGTTAAAAATAACCACGTCGTGACTACAAGCCCCAAATACCAAACATACTAACACCACCCACACAAGCGGATATAAAACTGGACACACAGATATACAATTAAACTGACCATTTACACACACACACACACACACACACACACACACACACACACGCGCGCGCATACACACACATACACACTCATACACATACAATGCGGCAAACTGGTAGAATTGTAAAAGCGTCAGTAAAAATGCCGCATGGCATTTGTTCCCGCACTTTAGCTTTCTGAGTTCATACTCAGCTGAGGTCAACTTTTACTTTTCATACCTGCGGGGTCGATTAAATAAAATATCAGAATATCCACTAAGCCCTTATCGTCGTCAAAATCAATTAATCTACGAAAATCGTTGAAAATAATTATAAACTGGCTTTTAAAAATTATGGCAGCTGGAAACTTTCCAGAAGGAACTTCCTTTGGGTGTGACATTATGAAAACACTTTTCATGTTCGATTAAGAGATACGTTAGGTTGTTTCAGGGGTCGGAATTTTTCAGTGAAGCAAAGCTTTATGTCCCATAATATGTCAAGCTATTTGAGAAACCTTATCAATAATATTCTATCTTATTTTAGAACATATTAATGCTTCGATAAATGCGTGCTCCCCCAACTTTCTGGTAATCTTCCAATATGGCGCCGGCCACCACTTCGATTTCTAAAGTGTATAACCATGACGGTAATATCGTCTGCGTATTCTAACATGGCAGTTTGAGCTGGAGTGAGATTACCTTCAAATTTTGCAACCTTCGCAGCAATGCTTATCGCTCGGCCGTTCAACATGTCCGCTACTACATCTGCTGAAGTGGTTTTTTAACTGTACTTTGCGCATGTGCCTCTGTGTGTGTGTGTGTGTGTGTGTGTGTGTGTGAGAGACCCAGCATGCACGCCTGTATGTGTATATGCCTGTATATGCACAAACACATTGATGAAGGCGAAACAAAATGTATCTTGTCGGATTCACTGCCTTTAAAATGGATGAACAATGATACAGTAAGATTGCGTTTGTTATCCAGGCTAACCTGGGATTACACAACAACAATAAACCTTTTGACGTGTTAAATAATCATATAACCTCGAATTTCGTTCGTCCATTTTAAAGACGGTACAGAGAGACTTGAGGGAGATTTGGCTACTATTTTTAGAAAGTCAAGCTTCTACGTAGAGGTTCTCTTTCAGTGGCTTGGGTTTAAGGATATCTTTAACTTAATGACCTGTCCTCCTTAAGAAGTAAAAAAAACAATGTTTCGGGTGGTATGGCACCCGACCCCTGGAGTGCATCGGTGATTAAGGCAAAAATATCGTCTGAATTCACGCATACAAACAGGAAAAGCATAGGCCCGCGCACACACACATGTACACGTACACACACACACACACACACACACGTACACACACACACACACACACACACACACACACACACACACAAATATTTAGGGTGCCGCTGATCTTTGACTGCTTACTAGACAACAGTCTATTGTCATAGTCATAAATGTCTGTTTGAAAAAAATGTATGAATGTATGTAAATATATACATATATAAATATATACATATATAAATATATGCATATACATGCGTACATGTATGTATGTGCGAGAGAGAGAGAGAGAAAGAGTGTGTGTGAGAGAGAGAGAGTTTGCGCGCGTACGTTTCAATAAGGATTTACTTTACCAATGAGATTTGAATTATGATTACAGCTTCATAAAAACACGCACTCACACACACACACACACACACATAGGATCGTTTGTAGAAATACATAAATCCGGAGGAGAAGCACGCTCTAAGATGTGGAAGAGTTAATGTTGTAGTGGGGTAAGCCAGTTTATGGGGTTACCCTGGGTTTCTTGTTTATAAGAGGTTTAGCCTTACAAGCGTATCTTCAGACCCCAAACACCGGTGACCTGGGACCTCTTTGAACGAGAAACCCAGGGTGACCCCATAAACCAGCGCATAATATGTGTGTGTATGTGTGTTTGTGTGTGTGTGAATGTGTATCTTCGAAACGCCTAGTTTAGAATAGAGGCAGCTGATGAAGGAAAAGTTCCATAAGTGGCTCGTCTGATTTCCTATGTGTTCGTTCTGTTGTCTGTAAACAAAGTCCGTTTTTGTTTTTTATGTCCCCGTTCACTTTTCTGACGTCCTGTACCCGGATATGCATCTATATATACATGTAGATGTAGGTATGTACATATATGTATGTATACATGCATATGCTCATATACCATTTGTATTATTATATTATCGAACGCGACGCGTCCGTTTGCAAGTAAGTTTCAACTTTATATATATATATATATATATATATATATATATATCAGAGGGTAACAGTAACTGGTAAGCCGAAGCTTCGAAGTATTTCTACCCCGCTTCTTTAAAAGTTTAATAATGTACTGTACCCTGTACCGAAAAAGCATGTTTGTGTGTGTGTGTGTGTGTGTGTGTGTGTGTGTGTGTGTGTGTGTGTGTGTGTGTGTGTGTGTGTGTGTGTGTGTGTGTGTGTGTGTGTGTGTGTGTTTGCATGTGTGTGTGTGTTTTCTTCCACCTACATGCGTGCATTACTGTACCATCTTCTTCGTGATTTTACAGGAATCACTCTTCTTCAGTACGTACGTTGAAGTCTGTTTTGCTGAGGAGGTCTAATAAAATGGTAGCATGCCCTGAGTTGTTTCCCATGTTTACCGAATTTATTACAATATCGTTGGTCATTGAACTAATGTTGTCGTTTCAACATAAGTACGAAATCGGCTCCTTATATTTGACATTGATACTTCATTTTATCGACCCTTTGATGATGAAAGTTAAAGTTAACCTCGTTCAGATTTGAACTTCGAACATAAAGAATAAATATTGTGAAGAATTTCATCCGACACCCTACTGGCCATGTTTATCCTCCTGTATATACCCATACATCATTTCCAATATTATTTCTGCTCTTTAAGTTTTATACTTTACTTGCTTGAATCATTAGGCTGAGACCATGCTGGGGCACCGCCTTGAAGTCTTTTAAACGAAAGTATCACCCCCACAATACTTTACTTGCGTTTTTCTTTAACTTATTCCAGCGGTGTCTATAGCAAGAGCATTAAGTTATGAGAACGTAAACAAACCAACACCGGTAGTCGAAAAATGAGAGGGCTGGGGCACAAAAGACAATTTTATATACATAAGCACAAGCGAGGCTATATGGTAACGTGCTTGCTTCCCAACCACTTGGTTCTGGGTTCAGTTCCACTGATTGACACCTTGGGCGAATGTCTTGTGCTTTAGTCACGGGTCGATCTGTGACTGGATTTGGTAGACAGAAACTGAAGGAAGCCCGTCGTATATATATGTATGTATCTATATGTGTGTGTTTCCGTGTTTGCGTCTGTCCCCTACCACCGTTCGACAATCGGTGTTGGTGTGTTATTGTTCCTGTAACTTAGCGATTCGGCAAAAGAAACCGATAGGGTGAGTACCAGGTTTTAAAAAAGAAATAAGTAAACCTCAACATAGTAAAAAAAAAAAAAAAAGACAAGGGATATCTCTCACAAAACATTTTGTACAAGGGGCCTCGAAGTGGAACTGAACCACGTGGTTGCAAAAGGCGTTTCTTAACCGCAAAGCCATGCCTGTGCTCTGGTAAATTATTATTTTCCAAAATGAATAGCCAGTGTGTTAGACAATAATAAATAAACAGGCGAATGTGTTTGAAGTATTCAGTTTGTCCTCAGTAGCGTATGCAATTCATTGAATGATGTTGCTATAGCTTCATATACACTGTTTTGTACGTCGATTAGAAATTGGGGGGTTTATCTATCAATTCGTTATAAATTTTATAAAATGCTGGCAGTCTTGATTGGAAAATTCCCTGTTCGGTCATGCTTGTTGGTGTTCTTTTATTCCTCAACTCCATTTCTTTTTAAATCCTTTCCGAATTTTTATATCTCGCAGCACGGTTTCATACCATGCGTTCTTCTATTATAGTAGTTATTGGCAGTGTATCTTCCGATGTTTTTTTTTATTACCTTATTGATATCACGAAGCAATTTGTTTATATATATA
>NC_068982.1:173131979-173140154 GCF_001194135.2 Octopus bimaculoides | reverse complement strand
ATATATATATTTGAAAAACGACTCTGATTATAGAAGCGGCCACGTTTTCCGAAATCGTTTTTCTTATTCAGCATCCCTTTGTCTGGATCATTAGTTCAATACATCTTTTACTTCCAGGATCTTTTCCCTTCCTTTCATATTGGATTCTCTTGGTATTTAATTCGGTTTTTGTTTTTCTTTGTTTTCTGTTTTCTTCATACTAGACCGCTTCCATTCTGTTTCGTTGAATAAAGATATGTCTTGGCAATTTCATGTTAATTTTTATTACATTTTCTTTACACTGTTCTGGTGAGTTTGGTAAGTGGGAATTTTACTCTATTAGAGTCGCTCCCGGTTTCTGACATGCCTACTTAGTAAATTAAGTTATTTAACCTATTATGTTCAGGTTTGGTTTCTCTAGAAATAATTTCTTCGGAGATCCAGTTATGTTTGGATATTTTTCGGGACATTTCTTTATTCGTATCTCAGCGAACAGTTTTCATTGATCCATGATTATTGATTTCAATATATACTCACTTCTATTTTGTCTATTGTTTTCACTTGTTTTGTTATATTTTCTTCATTGTCCACTCTGTTGATTCTCTTGTGACGTGTGTTTTGTTCTGTGTGTTGTTGAAAGAATATGCTTTATTATGGCTTCGCTTTCGCATTATTGTTTCCCTGTGGCACTGTGTGATCATCGCTTCTATGCTGAGGTTTACTTGATAATTTTCTCTCCACATTTTTTTTTAATAACTTTTCCGTAATCTGTTCAGTTGTGCCATTTTCATTGTTCTTGAAGACTTATTCATTATATTCGTGTTAGTCTCTGCTGTACAATATTCTTTGTGCTGTTTCGGATATAGGGACATTTTTGTTGTGTTGATGTCAATGGTGTGTGTAGCATCGGTTATTTCTTTTATTCAAATATTTTCCTTCTATATTTTATCTTCAAATCCTGCCCCTAGCAATTTTCTTCTCTTTTTCGCGTTGGACCAATAAAATAAATATTAATCAGAAGCTGATCCAATTCAATCAACTCTACCTTTTTGCCTACAAGGCATGGCAGTGTGGTTAGAAAGCCTTCATTGCAACTACGTGGTTTCGGGTTCAGTACCATTATGCGGCACCTTGGGCAAGTGTGATCTACTATAATCGAAGGAAGATTATTGCCCTATGAGTGAATTTGGTAGACGAAAACTGTATGGAACCCCATTGTGTGTGTGTGTGTGTGTGCGTGCGTGTGCGTGTGTGCGTGCGCGTGTGCGTGCGTGTGTGTGCGTGTGTGTATTTGTTCCCCCACCCACCACTTGACAATAGGTGTTGGTTTGTTTGTTTGCATCCCCGAAACTTAGCAGAATAAGAACAAACCTTGACAAACAAGTACTGGAGTGTGGGGGGGATGTGAATTATTCGACTAAAGACAGAACTCCAGCATGGCCGCCGTCCACTGAATGAAACAAATAACGATAAAAGACATGACCACCATTTAGCTTTTAACCATATGTCCCCTAATGGTCAACTACTTGACCCTGGGTTCTGTTCTGTTGCAAGTACTCAATATAAGTCTCTGGTCTGAAAAGGATTTCATCCCTTCCTCCTATAAATCTTTGAGGTACTGGAATGTATCACTGTAACTGCTCTTTAGTCCAGTCAAATTAGCTGATATTCCCCAGAACCCACCACTAATTGCAGCAGAAACGAAACCTGCTGGGATTTGTTCAGTAGGGTATCCTTCATGATATACTAAAAGTCCCACAAAATCTTTTGAGTGGAACAATATTTTTTTCAGGGGTGAACTTTTGGATTTCAGGATTAGACGACCAGGGTACAGACAGGCACGAAGGTATCAAGATATTTTTCGTGTTCTAACCTGTTTTTCAGGCATTATCTTTCACATGGAAATGTCTGCCAAGTTTGGGGCTGCCCTATACCCTTACCAGGGGTAGGGTGTAAGCGGAGAGGTTGAGACTGATAGAAACTGCGGCCAACCTCATTAGAAGTGATGCTAAGTCAGTTGTACAACAGAAGGACACTTATCCAACTAGTCTTTCTATGAGTGATATCTCAGAAGCTACTAACTATATTCCCGAGTTACTACGCTTACTACTGAACACCGTATTTGTTAGAAAAGAAAAAAACAGCTGGTGTGCTCATTGGGGTATGTAATAATGCAGGCTGCTCGCCCCAGAGTTCTGACTGCACCATTGCAATTAGGTCTAGGTGTGCAAATGCATTCGCATTTTGCCTCAAGATTTCTGATTGACACACTGAATGCCCATGGATTCTGTAGTTCATATTCAGAGGTGCAAAAATATGAACGGGGTGCAGCTGTCAACCAGGGATTGGACATTCCAGAGTTTGTTCATTAAGTGGCCGACAACGTGGATCATGACACGAGGACTCTTGACGGCTCTGAGTCATTCCACGGAATGAGTATTATAGCAGTTGTAACGCCCAAATGTGATGGCACCTCAGTGGTAAAACGTGTGTCTGTGACAGCAGAATGTGTCCTGCAGCAGGACACATCTGCATTAAGAAATTCATATCGCTTGGTGATGAACTTGCTAATATCAAGTATGAAGCTCTACCAGAGGAACCCAAACACAGGGAAAGACCCAAGGTAGATCTCCTGATGAAAACGTTCCAGTCAGTCCGGTTACCAAGATCAACATGATCGGGATATATGCAAATGGTAAACAGAGACCACCCAGGACAGTCATCCACCATGTTCCTTCCCATGGTTGATATGAACCCGAGGGACATGACATGTGTCAATTCAACCTTACACTTCGTTGCAGAATATGGCAAGCTCTATGGAGCAACACCAGTGCTTCCTTTTGACCGACCTTTGTGGTTCAAGACAACTATAATTGCGGAAAGTGCTGGAGAAGAAAGTCATCTACATCCGATGGTTTTAAGACTTAGGGGATTTCACATACCAATGAGCTTTCTGGGTAGCATTGAGCACTTGATGAGAGAAACAGGCTCTCAAGAATTCTTGGAAATGATCTTCGCTGGGAACACTGTTACCCATATATTCACTGGAAACGCAGTTGCTCGTGCCATTCGTGGTCATCTCCTTGTAGATTCCGTACTTCACACACTTCTCTTGAGCTGCCTGTTGGGAATCAAGTTGTCTTTATCTAATGACAGTGTACCACTGGAATTGGAGACAATAGGGAACCTTTATGATGATCTCCTCTCTGGTGAAATCACGCTCAATGATGTAGAATCATCATTGTACCTGCAGGATCTACAACAGAAACTTGAGACACACAAGGATATATTGGAATCGAAGTACTGTACTGCACATCTGTGGCTGCAATACACAGAGATGATAGACATTATGAGGTCATTCATGCGATCAGAACGAATCGGAGATTGATCGCCTCCGTCTGGAGACGTTGCAAGCCATGCTTCCGTACTTAGATGCTTCCACCATAACTTGTACACGAAATTGCTACACCTCTAACTGCAGATGCCAAAACTGGTAGACACACACCTCAATGTCTACCAACAGTTCATCCAGGGACTACATGTAGTCAGGAGGGGTGACCGCTTCTGGGCAGGGTTCTCTCCAAACCTGGTGATCGAACAGGTACTAATGAGAAGTATAGTGACGAGTGGGAGTTTCACAGAGGGAGGGGAATGATAGAAACCCAAAGACCAGTCTGGGCAATGGAACAGCTGACATTCATCACTTACAAGACGAGTGAACCACATAAAGACATATCACAAGCTCGGCAAATAAGGAACAGTAGTAAGTGTAGCAAATCGTTGTCCTTCATTGACTGGAGGTCTCCATTCGGAGGAGGCTCATCCCGTTGCAACATAGTCAGCGGAATCTCGACTGGTTCCGAGATTAATGTGGATGATGCAAAAAGGATCGGATATGACATTCTTAATGAAATGGTTGGACAATATTTGGTCAAGTACAGTTTCAAAAGGAAAGCAAAATAGTGATGCTTTTTCATTCTGTTATTTCACCATGTTCCAATCCAACGATTCTTTGGGACTTTTAGTATGCTATAAGAAACCTTTATCCAAGACAAATAACGCTGGGTTCGTTTCTGTTGCAATTAGTGGTGGGTCCTGGTGTACATTTACTGAACTACTTCTTCTCCTAACTAGATCATTAAAAACTAATTTGGTTCCGAAAAACTTCACTAATCTCGCCAATCAGTCTGAGGCGATGTGCAGAGGTCAAAAGAGTTACCACTTCTCAAATGAAAATTTTAATTGCAAAAAATCAATATTTTTTTTCACTTTTATTTTTTTAATCAAAAGATAAACTTTCTGGGGGTAATCAAATAATAAACTTCGTCCGATATTTATTACGTTCTTCCGGTTTGTCTTTTATTAAAGAAATAAACACTATCACAAACAATTATTACTCTATTGAGAAAATCGACCCACCGTCATATTTTTGACAATGAGATGTAAGTAGTCTTCCTCTTTCTTCAGGCTAGAGCAAAGGATGTTGCGTTGGGGGTAGATCTTTTCCTCTCAGACTAAACTTCCATTTTTCAAATACCACACGAAGAGAAAATAAAGGAAGTGTTGCTTTGCAGTAAATTTTATGACTGGTGATTAAGGATGGTGAAGTTGTGCTGTTAAATAGGCCTACCCTGACTGCATGACTGTAAGCTGGTGGCAACAACAGGAAGGGAGACATTTCAGTTCCAGGACCTTGAATTACCCTTTGTAGATCTCCTCTCCACTTTTGTTATTCTGTATTATTGTTATTACGTTTTATCTTATTATTTTATTCTTTTTCGTGTTTCAGTCATTTTGACAGCGACCATGCGGAAGCAGCATCTTCAAGGGTTTTAGTCGAACACATCGATCCCAAGACTTTGTTCTTAAGCCTTGTAGTTATTCTATCGGTCTATTTTGCCGAACTACTACGTTACAGGGACGTAAACACACCAACACTGGTTGTCAAGCAGTGATGGGGGGACAAGCAAACAACCATACACACACTTGTATATATATATATATATATATTATTTTGCTTAAAAGAGTTCCAACACTGTCTGTTTTTTATGTTTTATTTATATTCCTGCAGAACTAATGTGGGGTATAGAATATGGAATATACAATATATAATATGATATACAATATACAATATAAAATAAAATAAAATAAAAATGGATGGCACCATGAAAGAAAGTATTGAATGTAGATGAAATATTGAGTGTTCAATATAAAGGATCAAATATATAAATATATAAATATAAATATATATATATAAAGGCGACTCGAGTTTCAGGGCTATTTCCCTTCGTCATGGCCGGTATGACAGACTTTAACAGACTGTCATATATATATATATATATATATATATATATATATATATATTGCACCTCTATTTGCAGATGACAAAACTGATAGACACACACCTCAATGTCTACCAATAGTTCATCCAGGGACTACACGGGTTAATTACGTACATACATACACCCGATCTATGAACACATAGAAATAGTGTGTGAGAACTATTTTGGTGGTGTGTTACGGCGATGCACATGCAGAAGAAAATTAAATTACGAACAAACTCCCTGATAATACTCAGTGTTATCAGGGAGCGTTTCCTTAGCGCGATCCCGCAGTAAATAAGGTGAATAAACAAAACACGTACATTGTATATGTGCGACCGGTAAGATATATATATATAAGGATTTGGTAATGAGATAAAGAACCAAGGCTGTATAAAATATAGAACATTTATATATATGTGTGTGTGTGTGTGTGTGTGTGTGTGTGTGTGCGCGCGTGTTTATGTCCCCGTAACTTAACGGTCCAGCAAAAGAGACCGATCGAATAAGTACTAAGCTTATAAAGAATAAATCCTGGGGTTGATTTACTTGACTAAAGACGATGCTCCAGCATGGCCGCAGGCAGTCAAATGACTGAAACAAGTAAAAGAATAAAAGAATATGCTTCGTTTGTACTTGCTTTGCAAGATTCTTGATGTGAATTCGTGTGTCGAAATAATTTTTATTGTTTCTTGGAAAAGTCATTACACCAATAGATATTTAACCGATTGACTAACACTAGAGAAGTAGAACTGCACCCGTGTGTGTGTTAACATTATTGCCGTAATGACTCACCCAAAACGCAACAAAATATATATATAGTTTTTCTGTTAACTATTTTCTTTCGCCATGAACTTTCTGTTTGTGGGTGTCAGGAAGTGGAACCTATAAACCATTACAGATATCATTGAAAGCGTCAATTATCCGCTGTCTCCATTTTTATTTTATAGACTGAAGCAGGGGACTAAGATTTTATTGGTTCAATAAAATATTTTCATTTTCTCCTCAACTGAGGCTCCAAGTCATCTAAATTGCAACCCTCTCCAATGAAATATATTTTGTAAAATGAATTCTTTTACTTGTTTCAGTTTATTTGACTGCGGCCATGCTGGGACACCGCCATTAGTCGAACAAATCGACCCCAAGACTTATCCTTGTAAGCCTAGCACTTATTCTCTCGGTCTCTTTTGCCGAACCGCTAAGTTACGGGGCGTAAACACACCAGCATCGGTTGTCAGGTGTTCTTGGGAGGACAAACACAGACGCACGCACACACACACACACACACACACACACACACACACACACACACACGCATATATATATAGAGCTTCTTTCAGTTTCCGTCAAACAGATCCACTCACAAGGCTTTGGTCGGCCGGAGGCTATAATAGAAGAAGATACTTGCCTAAGGTGCCACACAGTCGGACTGAACCCGGAAGCATGTGGTTGGTAAGCAAGCTACTTACCACACAGCCACTCCTGCACCTATGTACTTTCTCTAAACAGATAATAAAAATGGTTCTTAAATTTTAGCACAAGGCCAGCAAGTTCAGAGGAAGATTTAGGTCGATTACATCGGCTCCAGTGTTCAACTGTTTTTTTTAATTTTATCTACACAGAAACGAATGAAGGGCAAAGTCGATCACAGCGAGTTTGAACTCAGAACTTAAAGACGGACGAAATGTAGCTAACGATTCTACAAGCTCACCGCCTTTCAAATAATAATAATAACAGTTTTTGATTTAGGCACAAGGCTAGCAATTCTGAGGAGAGTAAATATATATTTATGCTACGAAACTCAATTCAGAAGGCCAAGAAGCTAGAAACGCGTCTAGGAATCCACTAAGTGAAGACACTGAATAGATAAGGTGTTTTTACAGCTTTTCCTATAAGCGAGTATTTCTTCTCCCAGTTCCTCAGTGAATTTGCCTTTACATGTTAAAATGTGTCGCAGACATATTTTCATTAATTTAAAGTTCGCTATATCATAAGATATTTACAACAAAAATCTGAAAATGACATATAAATGCTAGAGGAACTTTTACATCACGTTCTTTAGGTATGTCTTTCTCTTCCTCTCTCACCTTCTCTTTTTCCCTCTCTCTCCTTCTATCTTTCTCCCCGTCACTCTTCTGTTTTCCCCTCTCGCTATCCCTTCCTCTATACATATATGGACATATGTATTTTAAAAGGTACACTGGAAGGCGTGATACGTTAGCAATAGATCCGAGCATGATAGGAACGTTCCACATTGCACTTCTATGCTCGACGCAGTTTGACAGCAACCATCATAACTCTAGATAGACTAATGTGTAAACTCTGAGCTTCCATATCGAAAAAATAAACTCATAAGCGTAATTTGTGTTTTATGCGTTATATAATATACACGTGTTTCAGTAAGCCAAATGCCGAGGTTACATAAGCCGATTGACTCTATTATGTAATACAATCACACATTACTTCCTCAGTATTATCAACAAATATAAAGCATAAAAAGAAATTACAGACTCTTATATATCAATATGCATGCTAACGACCATCTGGTTATTATAGCAGAACAGAAAGAAATGAGAGAGTGGGAATGAGTGAAAGGAAAATGCGATGGGGTGGAGAAAGGAAGGATACCAAGGCCACGCCTACCACCATATATACTCCAGAAGACCTGCATGCACTCACAAACGCTCGCATAGACCTACACACAGGCACGCACGCACGCACGCACGCACGCGCGCACACCCACATACACACATACTCTCTCTCTCTCTCTCTCTCTCTCTCTCTCTCTCTCGCACATACACATTTATACGGTAAGAAGGCAAGTGTAGGGAAGAAGGCTCCTCACGAACACTATAAATTGTAAGAACGGTAGTAA
>NC_068982.1:173131039-173131814 GCF_001194135.2 Octopus bimaculoides | reverse complement strand
TGAAAGGCAAAGTTGACCTCGACGGAATTTGAGCCCAGAACGAAGCAACAGACGAAATACTGCTAAGCATTTCGCCCGGTGTGCTAACGATTGTGCCAGCTAGCCTTATCATTATTATCATTATTATTATTTTTATTATTGTTATTATTATTATTATTATTATTAATAATAATAATAATAATAATAATAATAATAATAATAATAATAATAATAATGTAATTTCTTTTTCTTTTATTTGTCACTGGAGCATCAGTAATGGGAATATTACAAGGACAGTTTATAATATATATGATGGCTTACATAAAAGGTGAGAAGAAAAAAAGCGAGATAAAGTGAGATAAGATAAAAAGTAAACACAGTATGCAAATTACGTGAATACATCAATGATGCAGTCCTCCTGATACAGGAGAACGACCAACTGGAGCCAATGATGGAACGCCATAGATCTAAGAATAAACTGACCACCAAAGGCATAAACCGTCACCTAGAGTAGATCCGTTCACTCTATTTAGACAACGGTCAGCCACCTCTTGGAAAAATTTTGTTGGGAGATTTTACATCATATACACTATGTATGCGTGTGTGTGTGTGTGTGTGTGTGTGTGTGTATGTGTGTGTGAGCGTGTGTGTATGTATGTTTGTGCGTGTGCGTGTGTGTATGTGTGTGTACATACATACATATACACTCAATTTGTAAAATACCCCAGAAACACAATTCTAATCAGCAAAATTCCCAATAAAAATATAACTACTCAGTGTATATAAACAGTATATA
>NC_068982.1:173122804-173130164 GCF_001194135.2 Octopus bimaculoides | reverse complement strand
TATATATATATATATATATATATATATATATATATATATATATATATATGCACAATCTATGTATTAATAATATATGTATATATGTATATGAGAGAGAGAAAGAGTGACATGTGTGACGTGTATGCGCGCATTCTCACACGAATATATGTATAGTATTATTATTATTATTTGTGTGATTCACATGTCATGCTATTTTATGTAATATTTCCATACAATACTATACAAAACGGCATGGCATGTGAATTAACATTTACATTGAACAATAAATAACTTCTACTCCGTTCTACCAAAGCAAGGGGTAAGTCTATTGTACGAGATGGGAGGCAGCTGAAAAGGGGGAAAATGACGTAACAAGTAAACAATAAAATGACATTCTAAAATTGCAAGGGTAAGTCGGACCTTATTTTGAACTAGGACTTAAAATGGACGGAGGTGTTCTAACCAAACAGATGGTGGTATTAGACGATGTTAGTGGTGGTGGGGGTGGGGTGGGGGTCTAACTACTTGGTCGAATAGATTTAATGCGTATCAGATATTGGATTCATCCTTAACAAGCAAAGACCTCAGGAATTTGACTAATATTTACTATATATATATAATAAATGCTAGTATTTGTCGGTAGGCGTACGCGTGTTTGTCTATATCTACGTATATGTATATATTATATGTGTGTGCCTGTGTATGCATTTATGTAACTTGCATATACGTACATATGTGTGTGTATACAAATATATGTACATGTATTTATCTATCTATACATACGTACATACACACATACACACACACACACACATATACACATACACACATATATATAACGTTCCACACCACTCCTTACACATACATCACTCACATGAACACAGACACATACGCACACAAATACTACCTCACACACACCGGCCATTTTTGCACCCTCCTGCCTTAAAAAGCCCCTTTCTCTATCACTCTCCACTTCCGGTTCCTTCAACCATGCAACCACGCATGTGCTTTTCTTGAACTTCTTTCCTTCTTTCCGGACCTTTCCTTTCTCCTCTTTCTGACGAAGAACCAAACTCGAAACGTTACACACCCACTCTTTTTTTACCATCTTATACTGAGTGTCAAGCTTAATACATTCCATGTGTTCGTCCTGTTAACTTTTGTTGTTTCGTTTTACACACACACACCACACACACACACACACACACACACACACACCACACACACGCACACACCACACACACACACACACACACCACACACACACACACTCTATATATATACAACTGTATATACAAGTATCTGTATATGCAACTATCTATAGCACTCCTGATTACTGAATATAAATAAAAGCATGGTCCAAACGCAAATTTTGTATTATTTGATTCTCTTTCTGAAGAATTTCTAATACAAGGTTGTTTACATGTTTCTCCTACATGTACAATTTTGTAACTCCTATTAGCAAATGAAACGCGTGTAATGGTGAATAAATGATACCAAAAATGTCTTCCAATATCTTGTTTTGTTATATATGAATGTATGTATGCAATCAGTAACCGTGAAAATTCCACGATCCATTTTTGATACAGAATCAGTCATAAACATCTCTCGGTTCAGTAATAATAACCTGTCATTTCTTTCATTATCCTTTGATTAATTTCTTAGAAATCTTATCTATTCTCTTCAGTCCTGTTTTCTGTCCTAGTCTGTTTCCCATTCTGGTTTGTTCAAAATATTCTTGTCTATCATCATCATTCATAATTTGCTTTCTTTCTTGATTAATAATTCTCATTCTTTCCCTATTAGCTTCAGTTTCGTCGTTCGTATTCTCACCTTCTAGAACAATTTCTTGCATTAATTCCAATTCCTTTCCACCCGAATTAATGCTTCTCTACGATCTTTATTCGCCTTTCTTTATTCCTAATCCCATATTTCTTTTCTTTGTCTTTTCCCGAATTTCTTTTCTTCCTCTCCCGATTAAATTCTCGCTGTTGTGCTCTATTTCGCTCCATTTCGGTAATACAATAATTTAAGAAGCACTTGATGTTATATAGTTGGTAATACCTGTATCCAGGATATACGTTACACATCTTTTTTGAAGAATATTAGGAGAATGGTTATTAATATACAGATAATCGGAAAAACTGAAATATCTCCAATATACTAAAAGAAGGTAGGAACATGCTTATCGATATTTAGATAATAGACTAACTAGACAGAAGCTTAATCTTCATGATAATGTCGTGCTCTAAGACGCATACGTCAAATTGTCAGGTAAATAGTGGGAAAGACAGAAAAAGTCAAACGCTACTAGCACGTGTACACATACACATACTCACATACATACAACGCACATACTCCCCATTCTTTCTCTCTCTTTCATTCTCTTTCTTTCCCACGCGCACGCACACAATTTTCCCATCCCGTTCAACAACACCAGATATTTTGCACCACAGGAATCTATCATTAGCTCTACATTATAATGTAATATATCATATCATATATTTATCATGTTATATATTTGTATGCTCATATACGTATATGTATGTGTGTGTATGTGTGTGCGCACGCGCGTGTATATGTATGTATGTATAGCCGGAATAACGGAAAAATAATTCAAGGCATACGTACATATTAAAATAAATATCGTGCATATATATATATATATATGCACACACACAAACATACATACATACATACATGCATACATACATACATACATACATACATACATACATAGTCTTTTACTTCTTTCGGTCATATATATCTGACACTGCACTCAATTATGTTTCTGAGAAATACGCGCATATAAAATTGCATGCCGTCTATTAATTTCGCCAACAGAAAATTACCAAAGTGTAGTGTACTATCAGCAGATTCGTTTATATACGACGGGTTTCTTCACACTTTCTGTCAACCACATTCACTCACAAGGCTTTGGTCGGTCTGGCGTTACAATAAAATACAGTGAGTGAAGATGCCACCTGGTAGATGCGAACTTGAAACCACGTGGCTGCAAACCGAGGTTCTTAACCATATAATCATGCCTGCGTCTGGATTTGCATTTTTTTCTTTTTTGTTTACATCAAATTTCTTTTTCTGACACTCGGCTGATTTATTCGCCATGAGATGTTTTAAATACCTTTTAATATTCTTCCGTTCTCTAGTGTAGACAACGTCACACGTCCTGACAATGACATTCATACATTGAATGTTAATAATTGGAATCATATGGATTAAGAAAAATGTAATTTGATCAATTACATGCTAATGAGACCGATAATGAAAGTAGTAAAATAGCGTCCATAAACTGCTTCATTCAAAACATCTTTTTCTCTTTTTTACAAATTTTATTCGAAATGGCGGCGAATAGCATGGAAGTGAATTGGTAGAAACGTTATAGAATGTCGAAGGAATACTTAGCAGAATCTGTTCCAACTCTTTGAGTTCAAATCTTGCCTTTCATCCTTTAGGGGTTCACTTAAGAAAGTATTAGTCCGGTGAGGTGGGTTGCTAGAACTCTAAGGACATCTAACCGTAAACATTGTTTTATTTGTCCCAGCTAACTGAGTTCTATGTTCAAACCCTGCCATGGTCTACAAGATTAGTAGACGTAATCTGTGGCCCAGTTGAATACCCCATCCCCACCAGGCACCGTGAGTGCCTTTAGCAGCATTCACTAAATGGTAAGAATTTAGGTCAAAGAGATCCTGAAAGAGTCACAGGTATTACCTTCCCTCTTCCTAATTAAAAAGATGTTTAGAAAATCAGTGTATTACTACATCGACCATATTATGTATCGCTGGTCACAATGCGCTTCTATCTTGTCTGTGCCTTTCTTTTGCGTCTTGGCCCAAATCGTTTAACTAAGTCGCCGTCCCGTCGTTGTGGAGGGCTTCCGAGTGGCCTTCTCCGATCGCTAGAAAACAATTTGGCAACTGCACAGGTCGACCTGTTATCTGTTAACTTCGTAATATGTTTGGCTTTGCCAAACTTGTGTTTTGCCAAACTTGTGCTTTCTATGTATTGCAATCACATTGTTCACTCTGCTCCGTTATCGAAGAAATATGAAGAAATATATTACACATTTACAACTAATATAATGAATAAATAAATAAATAAATAAATAAATAAACCGAAATTTAAACTTCAATAGTCTTTACTCCCTTGAAACGGTACGTAAAACTTGAACAGATTTAACTCTTTTAGCATCCACTGTTTGTCAACATGTAGTACTAACAATTTTTAAAATTTATTTTATTTATGCGCCCTTTTAAAGCCTAGCCAGGCTCATGGGTCCGGTTTCCTGGTTTCTATGGCGTATGTGTCTATCGCAGCTTTACTCAAGAAACAAGAAGAAAGAGTGAGAGAAAGTTGGGGCGAAAGAGTACAACAGGGGTCGCCACCACCCCCTGCCGGAGCCTCGTGGAGCTTTAGGTGTTTTCGCTCAATAAACACACACAACGCCCGGTTTGTGTGTGTGCACGCATGCATGTATGTACATATATGTATGTGTATACACACATACATTCACACTTATTCCCGGTCTGGGAATCGAAACAGCGATCCTCCGACCGCGAGTGCTGCCCTAACCACTGGGCCAATGCGCCTCCACAGTACTAACAATTACCAATTTAATTCATAGAAACCAAGCAATCAGAACTATGATGTTCGTATCATATCAATAAAGCATTATATCTAGTCAATATTTTAAACTTAGAATCAGAATCTATACGCAAATAAGAAGATTCCACACACACACATGCGCTGTCACACACACTCAAACGCACACACATATATATGTATGATTTTATATGCATGAGCGTATGTACGTGTGTGTGTGTGCGCGTGAGTGTGCATTTTTCCCTATGCACGGCAAAACCGCTGGATCAATCTGTACCAAATTTGGCATGAAGGTTTTTCATTAGTCGGGGAAGGTTCTAGTATAACATTAAGTGAAGCATAAATATAACGTAACGTAACTCTCCAGCCTCATAAGTGTGAATGTATGTGTGTATACACATACATATATGTACATACATGCATGCGTGCATACACACACACACACACACACAAACACGCGCGCGCACACACACGCGCACACACACGCGCGCACACACGCATGTAATTTGTATACACATGTATTTAACCACATGTCAAGTGGTTGAAACCCTGAAACACTAAGTGTCCTCAATTTCAGACAAATACGCACTTGCTTCTTCTTCTTGTTCTTCTTCTTCTTGTTCTTGTTCTTGTTCTTCTTCTTCTTCTTCTTCTTCTTTTTTCTTCTTCTTCTTCTTCTTCTTCTTCTTCTTCTTCTTCTTCTTCTTCTTCTTCTTCTTCTTCTTCTTGCCCCTCTCTTTCTTTCTCCCTCCCTCTACCTCTCAAAGTAATTTTCATAAAAATTTCACCTCGAGAACAGGCGAGAGATCACTCGGCTTAGACTTCAAACGGGACTTCTTAATGCTGTGGTTGCTGCTTAGCACCAGGTCAAGCTTAATCTAACAGACATATGATTAAAAGCCTTCCATCCGTGACCATTCGGTCTTTTACTGTCAGAGATGGTTTCTAAGAACATGTCCCTTATTTTTAAAACGATAGAGTGTGATTTGAATCTGATTTATCTACTCTTTCTAACAACTCGAAGTTCACTTCGATGGAATAGAGGTGTTGTATAGCTTCAGTGGATCCAAGATAACCCACCCGTTACCATTTTCAAATATCTCAGAGTGTATTATTCCATATGACCTTCCCTTTTTAAAACAGTAGAATATGATTTGAATGAGATTTGCTTACAATTTATCTTGATGGACATTAGCTACATTTTGATGATATTCAATGTAATTGATGAACTAATGATTATTGTTTCATTAAATGACTAATATTTGATGGTCCTGGGCAAAACTCGTAAGCTGGAGCTCATGAATTCAAGAGTTTTGTGAGTTACCTTTAGTCATCACTATTCACAGGTCCCCTCTCGCTAAGGTTGGTACGTATGTGCCACAAAAGTCCTCCACTCACCCCGTGTGGAGACATACCCTGATATCACGGGAATCAACCTCCACTCGTCAAAGGATTAAATAGATTCTGTGCCTCAAAGGTAAGTTCAGGAAATTAGTAGACTACGAGCAGAATCGTTGTCGTCGGCATGATATCGTATCCGAGTACTTAATCTGTAGCGAGTGATTGAGTTTTTTCGTCCTGATGGGTGCAAAGGTGTTGGTGTCTGAGGTGGCTGTTCAAGGCGGTATAGAAGAGTAATGGGGACGCATTTATCAGAGTAGAGGGTTGGCGTAGGCCGAGGAAATGCGAGTCGCTCTTTGCGTATTCGACGTCTGATCACTCGGCCCCTTGACGTCTGTTATTTTCCATCTGGTCCGTTCCCTTATCAATGACATACCATCCTCCCCAGACAAGAACACAAAAAAAAACTCCCCCCCCCCCAAAAAAGGACTGCAGCATGGACGGTTATGATAACTGGTACCTATACGAATTGCACATAAAGAGTGAGTGGCCAACACTAAGTAAAATTTTAAGCCAATGTTTCATCGAAGAATTGACAAGATTTTGGTCTATTTATGCTAATTCATTGGTGGTTAATATCCATAGAACTTCGGATTCTGCTTTATAGAACTGATAGCCAATATTTTTTTTTTTTTATGGAACTGGTCTGTCAGCATTAATGGAACATGTTGGCTAGCATGCCTCATGCAATGTGGTCAGTTTTCGAAAAGGATATCGTACAATAACTGATATTTCATATCATTAATGCTGGTTGTTTGTGAGACCAATTACCGAAGGTTAACAATTGAAGGCTCTTATTTATGGTTCTTTCCTGATGGTTAACATTGACAATCATCGTTGGAATTGATGGCAACTGTTTCAAGTAATATCGATTACCAGTGTTGGATGAAATTGATGGTTTGATAAAATAATATCGATAATTTATGGTTGAAAGACGTTATAGCAAATATTTGGCAAAGTTAATCATAAAAGTATAATGGAAATCAGAGTGAAAGAATTTGGGGTTTACTGCTTGGTTATCTTCGGCGATAATGGAATTTTTATATGATGTCCTATGAAAATATTAATAGATGAGACTGTGATGGGTATTAGACATCAAACTAATCAAGCATTGAGTCAATTTCATCAAATTTTAACCATTAATTACATCAGACACTAGCCACGAAGCATTAGGCAATGGTTTTCTAAGAGGATTATTGATAGTCGACATCAACCACTAAGCATTTTCCACACTGATGAGGCATTTACATACATACATACATACATACATACATATATACATACATACATACATAAATATACATATATACAATATGCATATATGTGTGTATATGTATATATATATATATATATATAT
>NC_068982.1:173118413-173120407 GCF_001194135.2 Octopus bimaculoides | reverse complement strand
ATATATATATATATATATATATATACTGTGTATTCTATTTTATTTTGTTCGTCTAATGCTTATACTGATACTGGTATTTGTGTGTGCATCTAAGAGTATTCATCTGTGTGTGTGTGTACACACATGAGTATTTGTGTACACATATATGCATACACATATATAAGTGTTTGTGTACGTATATGCCCATACATGTGTGTGTATACATATACAAATATATATATATATATATACACATAGGGGCTGTGCCAAAGTAGGTATACAGTAAGTATCACATCAATGTTATAATACCTAATTCATTAAAATTATTAGCACATCAATTAGTTAGCCTCATTTTTCGGTGTCATTAGTAATAATAATACTTTTATCGTAACTTTTAATTTTTGTGATAAAAATAAATGAGTATTGTACATGTTTTTTTTTTTTCATAACTGGATACCTACTTTTGCACCATCATGTATGTATATATATATGATTCCAAGAGAGTTAGAGGTTGCGAATCCAACCAACTAAGGGATAATATCTATCCAGTATACTGCTGGTAGAATACCCAATTATTAATACACAAGTGTTTATTTCATTGCATGGCAATTACACTACTGAATGTAATAAATGGGTGAGGGTAAAAAAACTTTTTACCCTTAATTTATACAGCAATAATAAAATGGAGGGGATCAAGAGGTGGCATTTATCAACTTTTTGACATTATATTATTTCTATTAATTTATTTAAAAAACAACAATTATAACAATGTACATACATGTAAAACATATTATGCTTTACATATATAATATATATAAACACCAGTAATTATTAAAATATTTAACGTAGAGCGTAGAAAGTAGGATAGTATCTTACAGCTGTTTCAGTCAAGAGGCCATAGTACCCCACTCTACTTCCATCCCTTCAGTGAACTGAATTATTTGGTAGATAAGATTAATGTACTTGGGTGTGTCTCTGGACTTCCTAAACTCTCTGACGCGTGTGTGTGAGTCCATGAACATGCATAAACAGAGTATATGTATCTGCAGATGCATGTATTCATGTACATTCTGTATTTACATTCATTGACATTCCCATTTATGCGTACGCAAATATGCACACACATCTTTAAATTTTCCTTACCAGAAAAAATATGCCTTTTCTACGTGACATTGTAATTGCTTTTAGAATTTGTTCTAGAAAAGTCCAGGGAAATTCCATTAACACCAGTATGTAAATGTATGTCTTCTTGATTTGAAACTCTGTAATTTCTGCTATCTACGTATAGAAAAAAAAACTATAGGCGTGGTTGTGTGGTAAGAAGCTTGCTTCCCAACAACATGGTTCCGGGTTCAGTCCCACTGCGTGACACTATAGCTTCAGGTCGACTAAAACCTTATGAGTGGATTTAGTAGACGGTTACTGAAAGACGCCTATCGTACACACACACACACACGCACACATACACACACACACACACACACACACACAAACACACACATCTATCTATATATATATTTATAAGAAGTTGCCTCTACGACAACATATGTTGTCGTAGAGGCAACATGTTCTTTGTCTATCTCCTTAACTTCTTTGAGATTTTAGGCATAATTATACTAATGTATCCATCTGTTCTAATTTAATTAAATTCTATGTCTTTGTGCAGCTGGGGATTGCTCTGCATTTTAAATTGATGTAATGATTACATTGTTCAATTAAATGGAGTGGCATGAAACGATCGTACTGCATTACCTCTGGATATCCTTGTTACTTATTCTTATATGTATGTATATGTGTGGCTGTGTAGTAAGAAGCTTGCTTCCCAATCACATGCTTCCAGGTTCAGTCCCACTGCATGGCCCCTTGGGCAAATGTCTCCTACCATACCCTCGTGCCAACCAGATGGCTTGGGAGTAGATTTGGTTAATGGAATCTGAAAGAAGCTCGTCATGTATATATATATGTGTGTATATATATATATATATATATATATATATATATATATATATATATAT
>NC_068982.1:173117768-173118111 GCF_001194135.2 Octopus bimaculoides | reverse complement strand
GGGGGGGGGTGTACGAGTGTGTAAACGAATATGATTATGTACGGCTGAATATATTTGTATTTCTATGAATATTTGTGTATTTGTATAAAATGTAAGTGTAGAAACCACCAAATAGCAAAGAAGAATACAAAAAAAGTAAAACAAACAAAAAAAAACCGCATTGCCATGCGTTCACTCACACACAAACCAACACACACATGCACATATATACACACACACACACACACACACATACAAACATAAATATACCACTCTATCGCAAACTAGTGGTTGGCAGGCCCGTGTGAAGGAACAGGGTCCCCTGCTGAGGTCATCTAATCCACAGTCTGTTGTAGGACAGAGG
>NC_068982.1:173113422-173116837 GCF_001194135.2 Octopus bimaculoides | reverse complement strand
TCCGATTTACATGGACAGGGATCTGGAGAGTTAATAGTTATTTAAGGGTAAGGGCAAAGGGGTTTAAATGTCAAGTGCTGAAGAGGATGATGGTGGTGGCGGCGGCGCTGGCGGTGGCTGTGGCGGCGGCGGTGGGTTTTTATGACATAACCTTTTCACCGGTACGGGTGAGGTAGGGCAAACAAGAGAAAAATAGAAAGACATAGAGGAAAAAAGACAAAAAGAGAAAGAGAGAGGGAGAGAGAGGGGGCGAGAAGGAGAGGAAGAAGAGTGGAAATGATAAACGGGATTACAAATCGGTAGATCAATGAATTGAGAGAAACAGAGAAACAGTGACAGAGGGAGGCAGAGTGAGAGAAAGAGAGAGACAGGTAGTACTATATGTCTCGGTGCTAAGTTCACCTTACCTTGCTGATAAAAAAGGTGTTTCTCAGAAATAGGGGTTTCGTTTTTATTATTTATTTTGTGTGTATCTGTAGGTTGGGAGAACAAAATAATTACAGTTCTGATGATTGGTACACCGAGAGGAAATGTAACGAGGGTGGCGATCGAGTTCCTCCATAAAGCAGTAGTTCTGATAATGGAACGGAGGTTTGAGACAACGAGTTTATTGCGCATGTTTTGTTGGTGGGTGAGACACACTCGAGAGGGTGAACGGTGGAGTATTTGAGTGTGTGTGTGTATTTCAGATGGACTTGAGAGGTGTGGTTCAGAGCTTTCAGTTCAGGAGGAAGAAAGATAGCTGGAGAGAGTGAGTGAGAGAGAGAGGGAGAGATAGAGAGAGAGAGAGAGAGAGAGAGAGAGAGAGAGATGATGATGATGATGATGATGACGACGATGACGACGACAACGATGACGATGATGATGTGGGAAATAGAACGTCTAGTGGTTTAAAATTAGTAGTTTTCGCATGTTGTTGAGTGGGATGCGGTGACGTTTGTTTGTGTTAGTGGCAGCAACACTGCAAATATATATAAACTGTATTCACCTCCACAAGCAGGGAAACCATTAATTTTAAAATGGCAAAACATTGGGCAAACAACAACTTAAAAACACAACTGTTGCGGCAAAGGAAGATGCCACAAGTGGTAAGCGGAACGAATGGAATTTTATGGAGACACACACAAACACACATACAAACACACACACGTACACTCACAAGTACGCATACACTTCCTCACGTACGTTCACAACCAACAAGATAGATACTTACACTCTGAAAACACTAAGCTTTCAATGAGACAAGTTTCGGTTTCGAATCCCAGTGGAATTTAGAATGAAACAATACGTGATTCTAGTTCAGGTTAATGAGATCTTAAAAAGAAAACTCTTCAGTAATTTGTTGTATAATCAAGATACTTTGCCTGATGTCCTGCTATAATAATAATAATAATAATAATAATAATAATAATAATAATAATAATAATAATAAATGCCCTGATGCAGTACCAGGCAGCGGCTCTCATGGCTTCTGATCTTAATTGATTGAAAGTGTTATCATGTCTTGGTATAAAAGATGGGCACAGCAAATATTCTGCTTCATAGCACAGATTTGTTTGTCAGTTGTTTGACTTTAACCAGTTGAGCATATCCCTTGGTGGCTGACGATATGGGCATCTCTGATCATGAGCAGAAGTAGTGGGGGAGCATCATAGCCATGTGTTGAGAGGAATTCTTTGGGGTTTGAATAATTCACCTTTGGAAACATGGGTGTTTTGCTCAACATCCTTAAACAAACCTTATTCAGGGACCTTTTGAGCGGGATGGGCTACTCGACTTGAAGAAAATTCTAACTGGGCCCCCACCTGCGAGGTCATGCGCTGTTTATCTTGATATAAGATCACCATGTCGCGCACATATGGTTGTGATGCATGTGCCTGGTGTACCCTTATCAGACGGGTAGTCATGATGGGTATAATGGGCTTCGTATAGTTTACCCCAGTATCACTTTGATAGCATGCCCTGCTCTCTCACTCAATAATAATAATAATAGATAAATAAATAAATAAAAGACACCGAAGCATTGAAGAGATATTGCTGGCTCTGGCATGTCTGATGAACAGAGAAAACTAGTTTCCCAAAACAAATATTTTGCGCAGAGCTGAGGCTAACGGTGCAGGAAATCAGGGTAGACACCCGGCTGAAATGTAGGGTTGTGATTAAAAAAAAAACAACACAATTTTAAAAGATTGAACATTGATTGATTGATTGATTGATTGATTGATTGATTGATACCCCTATCTGGATCACAGCAACAATAAGCGGAGGAGCCGCAGCAGCAGCAGCTCCGGACAGGAACCTATGCAGAAGAGCGATTCGATTTTGAGGCTAAACGGAAAGCCATCGTCGATATCGACGGAGAGCCTAGGATGATGATGATGATGATGATGATGATGATGATGACGATGATGATGATGATGACGGTGACGACCACGATGGGAAATCTATTCTGATATAAAATTAATTCATTTGTTCTATAGCGTGTTACAGAACTCTTGAGCACACTCACGTACACACACATATATGTGTATACATGCATACATATACATACATACATACACACACACACACACATATATGTATATGTATATATATGTGTGTGTGTATATATATATGTATACTTATATAAACACATATGCAAATATATGGTCTCATATATATTGAACACGCATGATAATATACATACACATACAGATGCCTATATACAGTGGAATTTCCAAGATTTCAAAATAATTACAGATACATCACTCATTACTTCATCTCTCTTATTGACATTTTCTTATATTTTTCATTAACATTTGATTCATTGTTCAATTTTTTCATTAATTTGTTTAATGTTCCAATAATGAGCTCAAATAATTGGCGCCGTTTGTTTCCTCAATATTGTATAAAAGCCAGTGATACTATGTACACAGTTTTAGAAAATTCGGAGAAAATGAATAAACTAAAATAAAAGCCAACCAGACAAATAAATGAATAGATAAATAAATAAATGAATAAATAAATGAATAAGTAAAATAAATGAATAAATAAATAAAAAGGCTAATAATAAATAGAGAAGTCACTGGTCGTTAGACAGCAAAATTATTGGATTTCTATTTTATTTTATTTTATTTTATTTTATTTTTGTTCAGTATTTTTTTGTTGTTGTTGAACGAAGAGTACGATTTGTTGAATGAGTGACGAATAGTTCGTTAAGAGAGGGAAAATGATGAAACCACTACATGTGTGTTCGGAATTATGTACGCACACACACACACTCACACACACACACACACACACACACACACAAGTGCCAACGCACGAAACTCTCCAACCTTGAGTCACTCTGTTACTTCTGCTAAATAATAATAATAATAATAATAATAATAATATATATATATATATATATTTCGTTTTTGGAAGCCTAGCAATA
>NC_068982.1:173109969-173112325 GCF_001194135.2 Octopus bimaculoides | reverse complement strand
TATACATATACATATATGCGACGGGCTTCTTTCAGTTTCCGTCTACCAAATCCACTCACAAGGCTTTGGTCGGTCCGAGGCTATAGTAGAAGACACTTGCGCATATATTATTTATATCATTATATGATCGAACGCCACGCGTCCATTTCCAAGTAAGTTTTATCTTAATAATTCCGATGTGACATTTATATCACTATCCTATCACTATCTCTATTCTCCCTCTCTTCTTCTTCTTCTTCTTCTTCTTCTTCTTCTTCTTCTTCTCCTTCTTCTTCTTCTTCTTCTTCTTCCTTTCTTCTTTTTTCTTTCCCACCATTTCTCTAATTCTTCTCCTCCCCCTTCACCGTTCTCTATCTCTCCCTCTCTCTCTCCCTCACTCTTCCTCCTTGAGACGCTCTTGTTCCTCAAACGTGACCAGCGGCTATCTTACTTTCTCCTCCTTACGCTACAAGAGACAACACTCATTTTTGCCTGTCTCCTGTCAAAGTGTGTTTCTCCAGCATTCACCACTTCACCTCGTTATGGCTTAACGACCCTTACCGTTTGGTTTTTACTGTTTTGTTTTTGCTGTCCTGTTTTTGTTACCACTTTAACCCTCCGCATATCCCAAATTTTATTTAATTTGCTTTGCGGGAACGACTGTTTGATGAAGACGCATCTTGTCCTAAACGTTCGAAATGCGGAGTAGATAAAACAGGGGACAACTGATGAAGAGATTGTTCTTTATATTGCCTGTCTTGTTTCTCCATTTGTTTCTTTCGTTGTTCGAAAAAAAAACTTCGTTTTCCATGTTTTTCTTTATTCATATTCTCGTTTTTCATGTTGTTCACGTTTTTATGACGTCCTGTACCCATATATGCATGTGTATATATATATACATGTAGGTATGTACATGTACATAAGTATATATGCATATATATATATATTATTTATATCATTATTATTATTATTATTATTATTATTATTATTATTATTATTATTATTACATATGTTACTTCTTTTACTTATTTCACTCATTAGAATGCGGCCATGCTGGGGCACAGCCTTAGAGTTTTAGTCGTGTGAATCGATCCTAGTATTTAGGTTTTGTTTTGAGCATAGTACTTATTCGATCAGTTTCTTTGCGAACAGGATTTTTCACGCCTTTTAAGTGCCTCTCCACACCCACCATAATAATAATAATAATAATAATAATAATAATAATAATAATAATAATAATAATATAAAAAACGAGAAAGCAACCATAAAAAAACGAGAAAGCAACCATAAAAAACGAGAAAGCAACCATAAAAAACGAGAAAGCAACCATACTCTGGGATATGCCAATACACACAGATAGAGAAATTAAGGCAAATAGGCCAGATATAGTTGTCAAAGATAATGAAGAAAAAAATGCTTTCTAATTGATGTATCAATACCAGCAGATGACAACGTTTCCCTAAAAGAAATGGAAAAACTTTCAAAATACAAAGACCTGGAAATAGAGGTAACTCGAATGTGGAATCTAAAAACAGAAACAATTCCTATTATAGTAGGTGCCTTAGGTATAATAAAAAATAATATTCAGACAAATACATAACAAAAACACCAGGACTTACAAATATATATAACATACAGAAAATTGCACTACTGGACACTGCACACATCCTACGCAAAACACTTTCAATATAGTAACCATAAGAGCATCACAGCAAACCACAGCACATACCCAAGGCGCACAGAGCTGCGCTCGGTAGTGAAGTGAAAGCACGTTATAAAAATAAAACTACTGAACAATAATAATAATAATAATAATAACAACAATAAACCTTTGGTTCCCGAACCTGTGACATAATGTATAGACATACTTGATAAAATAATATCGGCCGGAACGTTTCTTAAGCACGTTTCAGTTCAGCTGATCTTATGGCAAGTGACAGTTACATAGATTCTTGATATTACACTACTTTGTACATAGACTGATAACCGAGTGCGTAAGAGGAGCTTACTGTGATAACCGTAGGATTCATTGAATCAAGATCTTATACTAAATATTTACATATATATATAAATATATATATATATATAATCACTTATATACACTCATATATATATATGCATGCATGTATGTATGTATGTATAAAGCAATTTTTTCTATGAATGCAAACGAAGAACTTATTTTCTGCTTCTCAAAAAATTTTACACAGTAACACATGTAGCCATTATCAAAGGCGGTTTGTTCTATTAGCGTGTCAGAAGGTACGTGTACGAATATCATAAAGAATAGTTTCCACTAATTAATATATAGCGTTGGTTATTATCAAATATTAAAATATCTCTCACTCTCTCTCTCTCTCTCTCTCTCTCTCTCTCTCTC
>NC_068982.1:173107809-173108955 GCF_001194135.2 Octopus bimaculoides | reverse complement strand
ATATATATATATATATATATATATATATAAGTATGTACATATACGTGACAAAAATGGTTAGGGAGAATAGAATTTTCTCTAAACACGACCTGCACATTGGAGGACAACAGTTCGGCAAGGGCTAGTATTCTTAGTAGTCAGAGCGGTCCAGGTTTTAGTCAGTGCTTCCTTGATTGGCCTTACCTGTACCAGGAAGGCTTTCTTGTACCATGTTCACAAATCTTTTTATAGTATGTATACTTTACATTTCATCTCCCCCTCCTCTCCTTACTTCCCTTAATCTTTTCATGCAAACCTCATACGAATTGTAAAGCGTTCTTGTAACGTGCCCTTCATCTGGTGCTCCTGAGTCAAATACAACAAATCATTACCACTCTTCTTCTTCTTCTTATTATTATTATTATTATGTTAGGTCTCTGGATACTTTTCTGCGAGATTATTCCACGTAATGTGTTCACCAAACTGGAGTTGTTAAAACAGTGTACGCAATAGCGCTACGTATAATATTTGGTTTGGCAATGTTGCTAACACTTTTGATAAGCAAAATTCATATCGCAATTGGCTGGCGACCAAATCATACATTCTCTATCCATTAATTCAAACTACTTTTATCAAACAACGGCAGCGGTAACAACAACAATAGCATTATCAATAGTAACCGTGGCATCATCATCATCATCACTAACAATAATAGATGTTAGTAGTTATTAATAATTATAACAGCGAAATTTTAAATTTGGCAGAAAATCTCAAAGTTTGGGTGGAAGGTGAGATGTGAGGTATTTGCATCGAACGAATTACATAATTACTAAGTATCCTGTCAACTCTAGAGGGATGAAAGGAAAAGTGGCCCTCGGTGGGATTCGAACTTGGAATGTAAAGAGCTGTGACTACGCAATTTGCATGCCGTTATTGACGACATTCTTGTCGATTCTGCAAACAAATCACCATCGTTCTTTATAATAATAATTATTAATACTACGAAAAAAATAACCCACCCTCCGGGCAGTTTTCAGCTGCTTTGTGTGATACACACACGCTAATATTCATATATATATATATATGCGTCCAATAATACTATCCATATCACGTCCTCACTTTGTTGTTTTTTTGTTCTTTTGTTATTGTGTTTTTGAACTATATATA
>NC_068982.1:173101894-173104242 GCF_001194135.2 Octopus bimaculoides | reverse complement strand
GGAAGGAAGGACAAACTAACATAGATAGGGAGTTAGGGAGTGTCTATATGCTGGATTCTCAAAGCTTTTACTAGTCACTGAGAGAGGGGAAGGAGAGACAGAATATTTCGAAAACTGGACGGATTATTTTTTGCAAGAAAGTAACTATTTTATCTAATTTTCCGATTATATAACAGAGCATGCGGCGCATAGCTTGCATGTCTGAGACTGCACGCCACTAATATATATATATATATATATATATATATATCTTCTACACATTCTACCAAGTACTACTCGCCTCGCAATACTGTATTCTTCCGGGTCTGAATCATCGTCGTTTATAGCATGGACGAAACTTGAAACGCAACTTTCTCATTGACAACGCTTTAACAGACGATTTTGAAATACCTACCTGACGACTCGCTTGCCGCACAGATTTTCTTGGACTTTGGTGATACGTTTTCAACACTCCTTGCTTTGTGGGCGTTGTCGACGTTCGTGGTTTTCCGGAACGCTTCTCGTGGACATTCTGAACAGTTCCATCGGCTTCAAACTTATCTCTAATTCGAGTGATGATAAGTCGCGTTGGTGAATCTGTTTGAAACTCCCCGCTAAACTGTCTTTGCGCTTCAACTGCGTTTTCACACTCCCTATAGCATTTTAGAATGAATTTCCTTTGTTCAAAGCTTAGTCTGACTGCCATCATTAATTCCAATGGGTTTCATCTGGAGAGAAAAAAACATCAAGTGAGTTATCAGTTGTTAGAGTGTGTATACATTTTTTAGGACACCTTGTGTATATATCCATAAATTAGCGATTGGGGTAGATAAAATCCAGACTATTTGTTTCATAGCTAGCCGAACCTCGGAAGTGGTGGATTATCCAAGCAAGGGGCAGACGGAAAGCTACTCTTCAGGCCAAGAATACCTTGATGATATGAAGTTTACATTGTTGTTAGGAGATCCCATGTTAACTCGTTCGGGATTCGATAGAAATTAGCAAAATCATATTAGACAGCATTATACCCAACTTCATTCTACATCGACACTACACCTATGAACTAAAACTACTGAAGCGACGCAGTGGTTTAATTCCTTAAGCCCTAATCATACATTTAAATTTTAAATAGGTTGACATAGGCCATTATTACTCGAGCAAATCCCCTATCTTTCTCTGGAAAATAAATATTAAAAGGCATTTCGATTGAATCCCAACGAATTAACAACTTCATATAGCTTGCCGTCTACCCCTCACTTAGATAATTTACTACTTCCGAGGTTCTGCTATCTATCTATCTATCTATCTATCTATCTATCTATCTATCTATCTATCTAATCCAAATAAGACGACGAAGGGTCTAGCACATCTTTATTAGTAGCTACAATTGTTTTGGTACCACTCCGTTTTTAATGTCATTGCACAAAAATAACTCCATGTGAAAAGTTACGCAATATTTGTGGTTGATTACACTGGCGTAGCAAATTGCAGTAAAAGGCGCGTTCTTACATTTCGCGACGGACAAGCATTGTATGTTGCTTATATAAGAAGGAAGTATTATTATTATTATTATTATAGATGTATTGCAAAAGTCAACACTACTTGGAACTGTACGCATATTGCGTAAAGTACTGTCTATTTGAGGTCCTTGTTGTGACTTGACAATCAGTACAAACCCCCGGTAGATACAATTTCTTCAATCAACAACCTTACGATAATGTATACTGTGCGACGTCTATAATAATAATAATAACTCCAGCAAAATTCGAACTCATAATGTTAAGAGCCGGAAGAAATGCAGCTAAGCATTTTACCCGACGCGCTAACGATTTCTCCACTTCATTCAGGCATCTAATAATAAACCATATATAATAATAGTTTTTTTTTTAACTAGTCAAAATGTTTAGAGATAAAAGGGCCCACCGGCCCTTTTTTTCATTCTACACCCCACTCTTGAATGGTAAAGTCAGCCTTGGTGGTATTTGTTGATACTTTGCTGCCACAAAGACTTAAAAGCCAGAAGAGACTGGAAAGCAACCTAAGTACATGTAACAAGATTATAAGATATCAGAGCATTGCATCAAGGGATTTGCTGAAAATAAAGAAATATTTCCACTGCCATTCGGAAATGACTGGGGAATTTTCTTTTTTTTATGCCTTTATGCCTTTAGGCGCAGGAGTGGCTGTGTGGTAAGTAGCTTGCTTACCAACCACATGGTTCCGGGTTCAGCCCCACTGCGTGGCACCTTGGGCAAGTGTCTTCTATTATAACCTCGGGCCGACCAAAGCCTTGTGAGTGGAATTGGTAGACCGGAAACTGAAAGAAGCCCGTCGTATATATGTATATATATATATATATATATATATAT
>NC_068982.1:173100243-173101883 GCF_001194135.2 Octopus bimaculoides | reverse complement strand
TGTGTGTTTGTGTGTCTGTGTTTGTCCTCCCACCATCGCTTGACAACCGATGCTGGTGTGTTTACGTCCCCGTAACTTAGAGGTTCGGCAAAAAGAGACCGATAGAATAAGTACTAGGCTTCCAAAGAATAAGTCCTGGGGTCGATTTGCTCGACTAAAGGCGGTGCTCCAGCATGGCCGCAGTCATATGACTGAAACAAGTAAAAGAGAAAAGAGTTATCTTTTTATATTCACCTCCCTGTAAAATATAAAATGAGTAAAAGGAATTTTTACTAATTACTAAAATTGAACGTTAAAGGTTCGTTAAAGAGTTTCATTTGTATTAAATACATCTAAATCGGTAACAGCGTCGTCATCATCATCATCACCAGCAGCAGCAGCCTCATCGTCGTCGCCGTCGTCATCGTCATCATCATCATCATCATCATCATCATCATCATCATCATCATCATCATCAACAACAACAACAACAGCAACAAATCTAAGGGTTATTAATGCTCTGCTGAGGTCCCAGAGTATTATGTGTTGCACTTATTTTTATAGAACCGGTGGTGGTGGTGGTGTTTGTGGTGATTGTGGTTGGGGATGAAAGACAAAGTAAGACCCGGCGGGACCAGAATTCAGAACATAAGAGTGACGGAAACTAAATAATACGAGATAAATTACACATATTTCTTGCACTGGCATGCGGCCACAATTTTTATAGAAGGAGGGCGATTATCCGGTTGAATCGACTCCAGCACATACATGTCTGGTTGTAATTTTATCGAGCTTAGGGAGGATGAAAGGCTAAATAGGCAGCGGCGGGATTTGAACTAAGATAAAATGCATACATTTGAATTTATTTACAGCTATTGGAGAAAGCCAGTCGAGAGTTAAAAAGCATTCGGCATAAAGGCAATGTGAGTGAAAACCACCAAAGTTGTAACCACGGTATTTTGGGCGTTAAAATCTCAAATAAGGTTTCTAAGCGTCATAGCATAAGCATTATTTTAGAAAAAGGTGTAGAAATGGTTTATTATATAGAATTAATTCATTTGCTTTGCGGTGCGATTGATGTGAAATTTTTTTGGTCTACTCATGCATAAATATATACCAATATAACAGGTTAGTGGTAGTTGACAAAACTCCTCTAAAACCTTGTGTGGTAAGAGGCTTGCTTCCCAACCACATGGTTCCGAGTTCAGTCTCACTGCGTGGCACCTTGGACAAGTGTCTTTTATTATAGCCTCAAGCCGACCAAAGCCTTGTGAGTGGATTTGGTAGACGGGAACTGAAAGAAGCCCATCGTATATATATATATATATATATATATATATGTATGTATGTATGTATGTATATATTTTTGTGTGTGCGTGTGTGTGTGTTGTGTGTGTGTGTCCCACCACCATCACTTGATAACCGATGCTGGTGTGTTTACGTGCCCATAACTTAGCGGTTCGGCAAAAGAGAACGATAGAATAAGTACTAGACTTACAAAAAATAAGTCCTGGGGTCGATTTCTTCGACTAAAGGCTGTGCTCCAGCATGGCCGCAGTCACATGACTGAAACAAGTAAAACAATAAAAGAATATTAAAAATCAATTCAAACACACACACAGATTTGAAATAAGTCTCGAAAGCGTTAGTCACCCCCCCCC
>NC_068982.1:173091778-173100215 GCF_001194135.2 Octopus bimaculoides | reverse complement strand
CCCCCCCCCACCACCACCACTACTCGGTCCAGTGTCCTCCGCCTTCGACAGAGAATAGTAGAATACAATACTCTTTTCTACTCTAGGCACAAGGCCCTAAATTTGGGGAAGGGGGCCAGTCGATTAGATTGGCTCAGTATGCAATTAGTACTTAATTTATCGACCCCGAAAGGATGAAAGGCAAAGTCTACCTCGGCAGAATTTGAACTCAGAACATAAAGACAGACGAAATACCGCTCAGCATTTCGCTCGGCGTGCTAACGTTTCTTATTTCTTTATTGCCCACAAGGGTCTAAACATAGAGGGGACAAACAATGACAGACAAAGGGATTAAGTCGATTACATCGATCCCAGTGCGTAATTGGCACTTAATTTATCGACACCGAAAGGATGAAAGGCAAAGTCGACCTCGGCGGAATTTGAACTCAGAACATAAACGGCAGACGAAATACCGCTAAGCATTTCGCCCGACGTGCTAACGTTTCTGCCATCTTGCCGCCTAAGTAAAATACAATATTATGTAATATGCAATTGAGTCTCGGCAGTTTTCTACTGTATTAATTCTTCAGTTTAGCATGCGAATACCACAGAAGATGCAAGGTTTTTGTTTTTCAATCTGCAGTTTTTATAGGTCGATGCCTCACATCTGACCAGGAAGTACAACGGTTTGTATCACTGGTACTGTGTTCATCTCAAGAGCAGTAGTACCGGTACTGATGACTGAGGCAGCCTCACGTAATATACATCAATTATTTTAGCCGTCTAATTTTCAATTGCAACATATTCAAATTTACATTATCCCATTATCCAATGTGTCTTCTCTTCTGCACACACACACACACACACAAACAAGCGCGCGCGCACGTATAAAAGCAGAATGTAGCCTGGTGGAGATTTGGTTGTTTTCTCATGCAATTTGCGTTTCGACAAATTGGTGCCAATAGTCTTGCTCTTCAGATCAACACAGTACTGGTGATTCAAACCATCCTATTTCCTAACCAGAGCTATGACATCGGCCTACAAAATCACAAATAGACTGATTTTTTAAATTTTCTATGACGTACACATGCCGGACTGAAGACTCATGCCTGTCACTAACCTTCTGATCAGTGAAACTCATCGGGTGCTGACAACAAATGAAATGTCTGATCGGTGAAACACGTTACTTCCACTGAAAACAACAGACTAAATGCTCCAATCTGATGAGACTTGTAAACTGGGAAAAGGCACGATGGCCAGACGGTAATATGTATGACGGAAGTGATGTAAGCGTTTTCCACCTCTACCTGATCTTTCAGGGATAGTTTTCTCTCAGCCCATTTCTAAATAAAACTGGTCACTCTCCTTGTCACGCGTTTTTCCACTTGGAAGGCCTGGACCAAACTGGAATCGATCAATTTAACAAGAATGTTTTCTGGCACTCCCTAAATCTATTGGAAGGTATGGACATGTCTCTTCATGTGCTGATCTGCAGGTCCATATTTTCTTAATTGGTCTTTGCTCCTGTCACCGCCTTGTAATGCCTTAGATCAGTGCCAATTACTTCTACATGCCTACTTTCCGACACTTTTGTACTCCTGTTTCCTATCAACTAGCCCCCACATAATCCAGATGTGCAACCAAGGAGTTAACAAAAATAGACTTGAGAGTGCTCAGGAATTCCGAACAAGAACAGCCAATGAGAGAGAAGAAACACCTACTCCGTATACAATTACATGGTCAGTTCCACCGTGAAACCAACAAATTAAAAGACCAGGAAACATCATGGAGATGGCTCAACAAGGGTGACCTAAAAAAGAATACTGAAAGTTTAATAATCGCGGCCCAGGACCAAGCATTGAATATCAACTCAGTGAAAAAGAATATAAACCACACAAGTGCATCGGATCTCTGCAGAATGTGTGGGAAGAGGGTCGAAAGTGTGACTCACATTGTTAGTGCTTGTGAAAGTCTTGCGCAGAAAGAGCACAAACGTAGACACGACAAAGTAGCCATTGCTAGTTGGCATTCCAGTCGCCCACTAGCACTAAACGCTCTCAGGAAAAGCTTCAGACGCATGATGAAATCCGGTTGCCCAGCCATTGTTGGAGCATAAATAGAAAAATATCAGAGACTAGTCTGAAACCAACCTCATCTAGGACCACCAAATTACTTACTGGGTCTAAGGAGATGGTCCGCATTGTGAGATCCAAACACTTCCAAAACAACTTCGCAGCTCCACCTTCAGATCCCGGTTGACTTGAAGATGAATAGATCTTGTATCCACCGAAAATTGGTATGAAGACTTGTGGATCGGAAACTCTAGTATCGCTGATGGTTATTTATATCTACTAACTTGAGGTCATTGAGTAAGTGACCCTGATCCCAAGGTGATCCCAAGCTACGTATATTTACACTGCCTATTCTGAGTGAGGCCAAGTTAGACTGCAATATTAATTTTATGGAAGGTCAGGTGTTTCATCGCCTCTGACTGTGAGTGCTTCCACCAGCAGTTTCTTATAAACTCTTTTTTATTGATATTCCCTCCGAAGTCTCTTACTCCGTCGGAATATTTTTTATGGCATTTTATATGGTTTAAGTGATTTGAATGATTTTTGTGTTGGTGTAATAAGATATGTATGTTGCTCTATGAGCTTCATTAACTCTATTATTTGTATTTAAGGCAGGTAGATTTTTTATGGTGTTTGTGACAATGGTTGTCTCTGTGGTGGAGGTGGTAGTGATTATGGTGTTGATGAGGTTGCTAATGGTATTGGTGGTAAGGCAGCGAGCTGGCAAAATCGTTAGCACACCGGGCAAAATGCTTAGCAGTATTTCGTCCGTCTTTACGTTCTGAGTTCAAATTCCGCCGAGGTCGACTTTGCCTTTCCATCCTCTCCCCGCAAATGTCAGCCTTGTGCCTTTCGTAGAAAGAATAATGATATTGATAGTATTGGTGTTGTTGATGTTGTTGGAGATTGGTGCCGGTGTGTCGTTGTTCGTAGATATTTCTTCCGTCCCTTTGCACCTCCCAGCTGTTTTGGTTGAAATTATTTTTCTAGTTTTCATGTTTGTAACTTGTTGCTATTTGCTTTCTTCTTCGTCACCTTCGCCATACAAAATGCCTGAGTGGTTCCAAGCGAAGAACGGGTGTGTCATAGGATACCGTCTCTTTGATTTTATTATTTGAAGACTTTCAGTTACTGCTGTTGGTGGTGATGTGACGGCTCTTGAGGGAAGTGTTTCTTTTGATTTTGTTGCTGTTGTTCCCATTGTTTGGTGATATTTCTATTGTTTTTATTGCTGTTACTACATTTGTGACTGCTGATATTGCACTTACTGTCATTGTTACTTTTATGGCTGCACTCTACCGTTGGTACTGCACTGTTTATGCATTTGTTGTAAATACCCACTGAATGTAGGATTTGGTATGCTGTGGCGGATGATGCGCAGACAAACGCTAAGGCTGTGACATCATCAACATTTCCTTGAAAGTGAGCAACTATGATCATTATTTGTCAGACTCGCTTTCACAGCTCGTTTTTAGACTTAACGTAGACCGAGGTAGGGTGCCTCGCACCTAAAGTGTCGTCGAACGCTCACAACCCATTGCCAGTCGAGCAATGCGGTCGGTGGAACATTCTGTAGGAGGTTAGTGGTAAGCAGAAGCGACGATGTTTTCGGGAAGATTCTCGACTGTTTCGGAAAACTTTTGGGCCAGGGCTCATGAATAATTGCCAGAAATATCTTGCCTGACAAAGAAGTCAGGGAGCTGGGACTAGCGGTTCGAGATAAAGTCAATAGGTATGGAAATGCCATTAGTCGAGACGCACGTAGAGACGAAACTGCTCTTCACGCATTCGTTAAAGCCCGACCATTGCTTATTTGTGGAGTTATGGCGAACACTTGTTATGGATCCGGCTATCAGCCGAATCCATTGTGAAAATCGTTCCACTCTAATTCTTTGATCGTGAAGGACAAGCAGACTATTTCTGTCTGGTGGTCTTAGCGAAAGTGGTTGTGTGGTAGATGAGACTGAAAGGGCTGAAGACATGCACGTTTCTCTTTGGCCAAGCCATGTGGTTGGGAAGCGAGCTTCTTAGCATACAGCCACGCCTGCGCCTTCATCAACTTTTTCTCAAATTTTGCTTGTAAAGGAAGTACTGCCTTTCAGTAAATTTGTTGAAAGTTAGATGAGAGTATCAAGGATGGTCTGAGTAAACGGGCTTGTTCTGAACGTATGCTTGTAGAGTGGGTGAATGCGCGTGGCTTAGTGGTTAGGGCATTCAGCTCACGAACGTAAGGTCATGAATTCAATTCCCGGCAAGACACTTTATTTCACATTGCTCCAGTTCGCTCAGCTGACAAAAATGAGTAGTACCTGTATTTCAAAGGGCCAGCCTTGTCATGCTCTGCATTACGGTGAATCTCCTTGAGAACTACGTTAAGGGTACACAAGTCTGTGAAGTGCTCAGCCACATGCACGTTAATTTCACGAGCTGGCTGTTCGGTTGATTGGATCAACTGGAACCCTCGTCGTAACCGACAGAGTGCCACTTAGGAAGGTAGGGAGAGCGTACTTGCTTTAGTGGTCAGAGTGGCAGAGGTTTTGTGGGGGTTCCACGCCTAATCCTCAAATGTTGCCACTCACTTTATTTTTAGTGGGGCGGGGTTGAATATTTTTCTTTTTTCCTGTTATTTTATTGTTTAAACACTTTTATGTATCTCGTACATTATATTGTATTGTATCATTTGTAACAACATGCTCGATCTTTTTTTGCGAACCCTTGGTGTCCAATAAAAACAACTCTGTTGTCATCGACCACGTAGGGGTTGTAGTAGGAGGGAAATAAAACAACAATGACAACAAATAAATATACGAACAAAAAACAATAATTAGACTAATACAAAATCGTAGGGAATTTTTGAAAATTTTATTTTTTATGTACAAAGCAAAAAAATAATAATAATAATAATAATAATAATAATAATTATAATATTAATAAACAAAAAAAAAAACAAAAAAGACCCCTACGTGTGAATTGAGAGAACAATATGGCATCGTTTTATTTACTGAAATTATCTTTTTTTGGTTTTGTAGTGAATTTGTAAAAAAAAAAAAAATCATTTCTTTTTCTTCATTTTGTGTTGCCTTTTTTTCTTGTTAAGAAGAAAATATGTCCATATAATTTAATGAGCGTTCATAATAATAATAATAATAATAATAATAATAATAATGATAATAATAATAATGATAATAATAATAATAATAATAATAATGATAATAATAATAATAATAATAATAACAACAACAATAATAATGATAATGATTTTTCAATATTTTTATATATTTTTTCAATTTCATATCCACTCTCTAAAGGAACCAAAACTTGCTTGCTAGTGTCTTTTGTTTGTTTAGTTTTTTTTTTTTTTTTTTTTCGTTTTTAGTCATCATTTATCGATTATTATTAATTAGATCTAAAAAAAAAAATTTTTTTTAGTGTGTGTCTTTGACATGGCGCTGTGGCCAGTATTTGTAGGGGAGGAGGGATGAAAGAAGTGTTAAATTGAATCAATCCCTAGAATATAATAATAACTGGTACTTAGTTTATCATTAGAGACCACGGATGGATGATTGATGAAAGGCAAAGTTGACCCCGACAGCGGTGAGATTTTCTTCAAACTTTTTTTTTTTTTCATTTTCTATTTTATTTTATTTTAATTTTTTTTTTTTACATTTTATATTTTTATATATATTTTTTTTAAACTCAGAAACCAGAGGCACGAAACTAAAAATTCTGCAAAGTATTTAGCTCGCTGCTCTTCTAGTGTCTGCTAAGCTTATCGTTCCAGTTTCAGTCACAATATACAAACACACACACATACATACACACATATATTATATATATATCTTTTCTTCATTTTGTTTTTATTTGCCTTTTGTTCTTCTTAAGAAAAAATATATTATAATATATAATACATTATATTTATTATTGTATATATATATATATCTTTCTCTCTTTTTCTGTTAATTTATTTTGTTATAGATGTTGCTATTGTCGCCGTTGTTGTTGTTGTTGTTGTTGTTTTTAAATTGTGTTTAATCCATTTTCGTTCTTTGTACACATTTTTATGGAAATTGGAGGGTGAGTTTTGGCGTTTGGAAAGGTAGCAAAGTTTGTGAGTGGTTTAAAAAAGTTTTTGTTTTAAAAAAAAGTGATTGAGAGGGAGAGAGATAGATAGATAGATAGATAGAGAGAGAGAGAGAGAGAGAGAGAGAGAGAGAGAGAGAGAGAGAGAGAGAGAGAGAGAGAGAGAGAGAGAGAGAGAGAGAGAGAAGAGAAATAGAAGAGAAGAGAGAATATGAAAACAAAGGGACAGACAGAAAAAAAGTAGGATGGTAAAAATATATATATAAAAAAAGGACAATGAAAAAGGTAATGTCTCACAGTGACATAGTTTTGGAATAGTTTTCGGAATTATAGCAAAACAAAGAAAAAAAATTTTCTTTGTATTTTTGGAATTATTATAGCCAACAAAGTTTGATCTCAGAACTTAATGGAACGTAGCTTTATGCTGCAAGGCATTTAGCTGCGTTATCTCTGCATTCGACCACTCCACCTCTCTAAATGATAATTTACTAACTGGGGCACAAGGTCAGATAGTTTGAGAGACGGGAATAATCGATTAAATCGACCGAATACTTATCGAACTAAAAGAATGAAATGCGAAGTTGATCTAAGCGGGATTTTAACTGAGAGGGTAATAGAGCCGAGATTAAATGCTACGAACTTCTCCAGTGACAATTCTTAATAATATATAAGATTATTAATTATTATTATTATTATTATTAGAAGTTGTTAGTAGAAAGATATTTTCGTTGCAAAAGTCGAGATGTCAAATTAAAGAATGTCTCGTTTTCTTCAACTCGCTGTTGTATATTTCTAACTATATGAATAGTTATACAACGTTAATCTTCCGAGGAAGTCCTTTATTTTATTTCAAGTTTTTTTTGTGAGAAAGCAATCGCAGCAAATATATGTGTGTATGTGTATGCAAATATATGTATAAGAATATCTGTATATATATTCTTCCCTTGTTTTAGAAACGTACATTCAGGTTTTAAAAAAAGTATAAATATCATTCTTACAATTATTTATTCAGTCAGTCGAATCCAGTAAAACGATCGCATTCAATTAATCAATAAACGGCTGATATACTATTTATTGTATTTTTTATGTATTATTTCGTTGTTTTATTTCAGATATTGAATTAACATGTTTTTTTTTTTTTGTTTTTTTTGTCCACATACATTCATTAGTATTACACAAATATATATGTGATAACATTACAGTGTTATTGTGTAGAAAAGATATTTGCCTAGCTCCCTAAAAACATCAGTCTAGAATGTGTATACGCTTCTCTTTAATGGGTGTGTACTTAGCTCCCTAAACATCATTGTCAAGAATGGGTAATTGCCTGGCTTCCTAAACACCATTATCTATAATAGATGTTTGTTTAGAATTGCGTGCTTGCCTAGCTCCCTAAACAAAACACCACTGCCGAGAAAGCAGCTGTAAATCCCCCTAACCCAAACGTAGGGCATTGTGACACGGTGAGCGTGCTTACACTTGTTTCTGCAACGGTGCTAAGCAGGCAGTTAATGTATAATCCTAACTTTAACCATATTTTCATAGTTCTTTCAACGCCAGTGTCTAAAACGGACGCTTGCCTAACTCCCATGGTGCAATTGTTTTGAAAGAAGTTGCCAAATCTCGTAATCCTTTATCTGATTTCTGAACTCTCCAAAATGATCTCTTCTTAACTTGACTAAGAAAACAGAATTTAAAAACAAAAAGACCGATTCCATACACAACCTAAATTTATCATTTATGATATTCAAATGAAAGGCGATATTTTATTTCTGTTCACCTGCCAGTCAGCTCTTGCTAATGATATAAAGAAAGAGCGATGGTGGGTGGTAGCGATGAAAAAGTGAAGCTGATACGTTCATTCTTCCTTTTCAAATTTCTCCCAACAATCACTTCAAAATGTAGACGAGACATAAGAATATCTATGAATATGTGTTAATTTAGACCGCGATGAAGACTCGATTCACTAAAAGCATACCTTTCTAGTTTCTATTTATCTATGATGTTAGAATTCACAGCAATAGTTTACATATAATGGACATGAATATTTTTTTTGTTTTTTTGAGCAAGTTGACTATTTTAATGTCAGAAGGGCAGAGATAAAAGACAGAGAATTAATTTATTACTAGACACCTGATTTTATCGACTCAGAAGCTAGGTAATTAAGAAAAGAAGGTACATGTTATGAGGTTCATTAATCTGACACTTCCGTGCTACTTCTTTAACCATTATAAATTCGAAACAAAGATTTCTTACCCTGACAACAACAAAAAAAAAAAAACAAAAAAAAAAAAAAAAAAAAAAAA
>NC_068982.1:173088989-173091428 GCF_001194135.2 Octopus bimaculoides | reverse complement strand
TTTAGTTGAGTTTATTTATAGATGAGGTGAACTGAAATAGCTCAAAATGTGAATACTGGGAAATATGTAGTCAGTTTCGGACCGTTGGGTCAATTTACTCTTAAATAAATCTTGTCAATCACACACCAACTAAATTTGCTTTGTTTTAGGTCATCTAAATATGCAATAACATTAAAGCAGACTGAAGGTATTACCATATATACATACATACACACACACACATATATATATATATATATATATATATATATATATGAAAGAACGTACTGATGACTAACGGACGAGTGGCTGTTATTTGCCTGGTTCTGAAAGCCCTGATCTAGTAGACCTTTGATCAAAAACGGCAGTGAGTGGTTTGAGGGAGTTGGTGTTGCTTTTTCTAGCAGAGTGAGCTAGATGTAGAGGTTCCCTTAGATGAATCGATCGAAGAGGCGTCCAGCAAGCCAACCGAAAAGTAAGTAATTAGTATCCTGTGTCTTAACAGTGTATTATTAGCGTTAGCTGTGAAACCGCCCAGTCCAGCTGAGCGGAGGATGAATAACTGGCCACTGAAAGCAGAATGTAAGATTGACGAGTGTTAAAAGCTTTGATTTAAAATGAATTTCTTTCTCAGTACTGCATCAGGGAAGGTAAGATGATGCTTCTGTGACTGAGGAAGTTTTCAGGCCGAAGACCTGGTAGGAATACTTGTAGTAGAGTACACTCTGTTTAGCAGGTACTCAAAGACCAAATAGTGGTGTTAAACCGGGTGACAGATTAAGGACACTTCTCACACACACAATGAGAGAATAAGGGTGTGAACTTGCTATGAGCGGGAATGGAGAGTCTCAGTGCGCGACAAGTTTAGCGTTCAGGTAATGGCTCTTAGTAATTACACTAAACTCCCATCGTTGAGTGACTCCCAAAGGGTTCAATGCGTTCCGAGAAGGGCTATAACATAATATAAAGAGCACATCAATACATACATACATATATATAATATATATATATATATATATATATATATTTATTTATTTATTTATTTTTGTGTTTCAGCCAAGTGGCTGCGGTCATGCTGGTGCACCACATCCATAAACGGTCTTATTTTCAGCTTGGAAAATGGTGAAATAAATTATCATTTTAACCAGGAACCCTGGGTAGCTGTGTTTAACAAAATTTGTGGTCTTATTATCACACACACACATATATGAATACACACACACACCTGAAAGATTTTAACACTCAACTGCTGGTGAGACTCATCATCACTACAAATTATTTTCTTATTTATAAGATTAAAAAGGAATGAAGCTGGGGAGCAGTAAAAGAAATATAGATGATGCGAGTGAGATTGGCATGCATTTACCAAAGCTGTATCCCAATACAGATGCAAATGAAGCGAAGCGGCTCATTGGTTGATTAAAATACAATAATGTAGATGTATAAAAGAAAAGTAAATAACTGGAAAATGTGATGTAACTTGTTTTTTTTTTTTTTTTACAAAGATATTACCATCGTAGTGTTAAGCGTCGTGGAGCCAAGCCTGGAACTGAAACCGGACTGTGGACTTGACCGACAACAGCTTTTGATACTGTGTAACCTTAATATATCCTCAAATACATTAGCAGGCGATGAATTTCTTTCGGAGTCGATTACAACAATTTCTCAAGTGCATGACTAGTACTTTATTTCATAGACTGCAGGGAAGGACGAAAGGCTAAATTACTCTCCGAGATTTACGTTGGGAATGTAAAGGAGAATAACAGAAAACAAGGTATAAAGACCTATAGCAGCACCGTTTCTGCCATTTCATCGGAAATGGCTTGGTTGACACGCTGGCTGGTTGGTTGGTTGGTTGGTTGGTTGATCGAAAGCCGATCTTTTACTCCCTTAATTAAAAGGTTTCTGAACTTCGGATGTGCAACTTTTGTAAAGCGAGGTGCAGTCGATGGAATATAATTACTAGTATATAACTGGTATTTCATATACTGACCCTGGAGGAATGAAATAATGAAGTCGAACCTGGTGACGGGATTTGGGCACGGAATGTAGCGAGTAGTGGGACGGAACTAAATACAGTTTAATCATTTAATCCGAGACTAACATTTTTTGTGTTTAATATCGGCACAAGACCACAAATTTATAGGGAATGAGAAATCATTAACTGAATCAATATTCAGCATATTTTATCGACCCAGGAAAGAAGAAAGGCAAAGATGACTTTAGTGGAATTCGAGCGCGAAACATAACTAGATACCGTAATGCAAGACAATAAAAAGAGATATGCAGCTAATTTAATGGACTGCTATTATTTGACTGATACTTATTGTTATTGACTTTGGAAAGGTAAAAGCAGGGCTGGCACCGGCAAGGTTTGAATACAGGCCGTTACTAAATGCCGCTTTACCGACTCAACCAATTTCTCTCTCTCTCTCTCTCTCTCTCTCTCTCTCTCTCTCT
>NC_068982.1:173079038-173088935 GCF_001194135.2 Octopus bimaculoides | reverse complement strand
AAATACAAAAACAAGAGTACCCGATGTACTCGCATTAGAAGTGTGTGTAGAGACAAATATATAGTTGCTATGCGTGAAGCATCTGAAGGTTTGTTACACTTATCAGTAAAGTGAGACTGTTTTAGATCCAAATATAAAATCTTATTCACCTTACATATAACAGACATTTAAATCCATCATTATTCCCACAATTTTGCCGTTGATTTTTGTTTTCCATTATAGATTGGACATGTCTGTAACTCAAGCGTTCTATGCATTTTCTTTACGCCATTTCTCTGGTATGCTACTATGTCCTGCCAGCTATTTCGTCTGTAATATTTTATTTCAACTCTCACCAGGTCTTATTTCGTCCATAACCTTGGTCGCCAATATCGTTTCTAGATTCAATTTTTGAGCGCTGTCACTTTGCTCTCATACACAGATGTACACATTCGTACTTAATCATTTAAACTCCTTTGACACCTAAATACCTACCTGCTTTTTCATCTCACACTCCGTCCGACCAGGTATTCTCGTCAGTCAATACGGCGCTGATCTCAACCGATCAAACTTATTCAGAACTCTTTTAAAATATGTCTTAAAATGTACTCCATTTCAACAGAACTTTACTGCCATAGCGCTAAACAAGGCATCATCACTTCTCCAAGCCAACAACAGATTGTAGAGAGCCACCAAAGTATGATTAATAACGTGATAAACGTTTGCAAGAAATGTAATATCCAATGGATACCGATCGAAGTCCGTTATATAGCATTTCTTAATAGCTATTTCGAAAAAAAAGCTAAGGTGTAGCAGTAGAGGGAGAACACTCACATCACTAATGCAAATATACATTTTACACACACACACACACATTATATATATGCACTCTTGAATTAACTGACGAAATGTTTAGATTGCTAGAAATCAATATCTATATTATGAGTGTTTGTTTAAATTGCTCAAGTGTTTTTGAAAAGAACGCATGTAGCCGATTGAACAGCGATGAGATTTTAACCCAGAACAACAAAGGGCAACACGAAAGGAAGTTAAAGATTTTGTTTCTAATTTAAGCACAGGGATAACCATTTTGAGGGAAACTGGTTAGTCGATACCTTTGATTCCAGTGCTTGACTAATGCTTATCTTATCGACCCTAGAGAGATGAAAAGCAAAGTTAACCTCAATGAGAGTTGAGCTGAGAACGTCACTAGACAAATGAAGTTGATAATGCATGCTCTGCCAGTCTTACAAAGCACTAATATAAATATATATATATATATATATATATATATAACCAAACCATACATATTATATCCAATGTATATCTATCAAAAAGAGAGGGGAGAGGAGGGCTAATACAAAGAGAAAAGAAAGTGTGCCAAGCAGCAGTGTAACCCCTGGAACATCTCTCAGTCTAATTATATTAAAACGAAGTGGCTTGATCTATAAGGTAGACTAGGTCCCATGTTTCAGTACACGTTTGCTAAGGCTCGACAAGTCACCTCTGGGTAATTAACTCATTTCACTTAGCTTTAAATAGATATCTGTTTCTCAAGTCAGAAGTGCTGAGAAAGAGAGAGATTACTGCTGTAATGCGTATTGGTCAACAAGTTTACGGAAAGAAGAAATAAAATCAGTATTTGTATACATACAAAGGATAGATAGAGAATCTCCAAGAGCGCCATGTTGCTAGGATACCATACTACAAATGGTATGGTTTGTCAACATTGCTGCGATGATTCTGAAGCCAAGGCATGTCCACCTTGCCAAATACAAATACCAGATGTAAAGGTACAACTAACTATTATCAACAGTGCAATCTCCACTGAAACTGACTAGCGATTCGTTTGTTTAGAATACAGGCTTCAGCTTCCCCTCATGTCGTCTAAGTACAAGAGCTTGGAGAGGTAAGGGCTCTGCGAAACTGACTTACCCAACAAAAACAAAATTCACCATTTCGTGAGGCACGTATGATGATACTTCATATATGGGGTGTATGTTCATATATATATATATATATATATATATACACACACAAATGACAAAGTACGGGAGTACATTAATTAAAGCTTGTCAGGGAGGATCAGCGTAACAGTGTACCACAAGGATGAACTTTTAAATTACAAAAACAAGCCATGCGTCCACGCAATTTGCTCAAGACGCCATGCAGTGAGATTGAACTAAGAACTTCGTGATTGCGAAGCGAACTTAACCGTTATGCCACACTGTCTTACATCACCGTCAACGGCCTTTTTTTTCTTAACATGAATTCGTTTTATTTTTCAGCCATTAAAACTCAAAAGAAATAAAACAAAGAGGCTATGTCATTCATACGCTTCTGTAGAGACATAATTTAAATCAAAAGCGGCCATCCTCGAATAACATACAATAGACAACCAACAGCAAAAAAGCCCTATATATTATTAAAAGGGAAACATTTAGTAGTGATGTTCATGCTCTTCTCATTAAAAATAGTATAAACTTTAGTCTGTTCACGAAACAGGCAAGTTGAGGAGAAAACACTAGGTTTATGCACTCCATATAACCACCACAGTTATTGAATACCCTAGTGGTATTGAATACCTAGGTGGTACTAATTTTATCAATTCGGAACAAGATGACAATTCGTCACAAACTGCTCCCTCCCCCCGCCGCCTCTTAATCATCATCGATCTTAGTTTTATTATTTCTGTTCGTTATATTTGGCTTTGTGTTGATATGAGAAAACAGTTACTGAAGTATGAGGCGTTAAATTATCTCTGGGTGACCCTACCGCGATGCAGTTTCAATCTCAAATTGGAGGCCACTACACATCTCCAATGCTCCTTCATGTGATTGATTCATCGATATTTACCATACGTCAACATTTCCGTGGATGATGTTCATACACCCATCCTTCAGTCACTTGTTTCTCTGATACTAAAGGTATAAGTAGTAGTAGTAGTACCTTTGTAAAATGTATTGTGACAAGCAATCAAAATGGTGTAGCCATACTCTGCCAGGAGCTCGTTATTTAGCCCTTACAAATATAGTGTTCAACATAGTTTACTCACCTAAATACCAGAGGCTTCGGACTAATATTGATTTCAAATTTTGGCACATGGCCGCTAATTTCAGGGAAGGAATAAGTCGATTGAATCGACCCGAGTATTTAGATGGTACTTCTTTTACCGACCCCAAAAGGACGAAAAACAAAGTCGACCTCGGCAGAATTTGAACTCAGAACGTAAAGACGAACGAAATGCCGCTAAACATTTTGCCCGGCGTTCTGCCAACTCACCGCCTTCCCTCAGACTAATATCGACAAAAAAAAAAAAAAATGCCAACTTCAATATCATAACTATTAAGGGACAACGTGTACTACCACAAGTTTCCAACTGCGGATGACGACATTGATGCATTCTTCTGAAGGTACATAATGGACGCAACGAAGTGAATAAAAGTGACGTACATTCAGACCAAACAAGAATTTACTTCCTATGCTACTGATTTCCAACATACCTATTTTACTATTTAAATCTAGTATTGGCCTGCCTTTTCTAATGTTAAAGTCATTAACAACCGAAGTAGGGTTGGTGAAACTGGATTGGCAATATCGATTTGCCATAAGTTTACAAAAAGATACACTATTTAACCCCCCCCCCCCCAAAACTTTTATACGTATATATATATATATATATCTTAACTAAGTATCTATAGAGCATTGTAATATTATTATGGAAGACTAGGATTTTGATATCGTGTGTTATTCATCAAGGACATGAGAAATATTGCAAGCAAGAGGTTTCAACCGTCTCAATTGCAGAGGCAGAAAGCCGTACGAATAGCAAATAAAATGGCTCGATCAGAAATCGAAACCGCAAAAGAGACAGAACTTTGCGGCGAGGAGAGAGAGGAGATTAATGTCCCCACCACACTTGTATATCACATTAGCTATTTTTTTAATCGGCGCCACCAACTGAAATATTGTAAAACATTTCCTACGGCACTCCACTGTTCTTGCCAAGTCACCGCCTGTTTAGCTTACGTTTATAGAGGAAAGGATGTTTGTTACTCTATGCTAAATAGAATCGACCCGAACTGAATGATAGAAACTTTTTTTTTTTATATCGACCCTGGAATCGATAACGGCGAGACAATAGATATCGTAAAGCTTTTAGTGAAGATTATTAATTTCTTACAGTGACTCGGGGACATAAATTTATAGGGCGGGAGAAGTGGAGAGACAAAGAATATAAATCAATGCACAAAAAAAAAAAAAAAAAAAAAAAAAAAAAAGAAAGAAAAAACCCTCAGTGTTTATTAATGGTACTTATTTCAACGATCGCCGAAGTTATATTGAGGTAAAGAAATGTGGAGGAAAATAGCATGAAACATTTAGTGTAGTGTTGTACCAATTCTTCAATATATATATATAATGATTTATATATGGTCATAAGGAGGGCTACAAATTAGAGGGTAGGACACAATACATGACTAATATTTAGTTTGTTAGAAACTTGTTCCACTTAGTGGACTTTATGATAATTCATTTTAGCGATTTCGAAAGGAATGAAAGACAAGCTAACCGCCAACAGGATTTGAACGTACAAAAGAGGCGTCCGACAAGACATTTGGTCAGGCACTCTGTCCATTTTTCTATCTACCTTGATCAAAATTATCATGTTTTTTTTTTTTTTAAATCACATTTAAAAAAAGAACAAGAAAAATTCCACAATAACAAAACACTATGCAAATCCTCTTTTCGGGTTCGTCTCTTGTCACCGGCACTGTGTTTTGACCATCCCACCTAGCTGTCAATAGGAACGTTGTGGGAAGATAGGACAGAAACGAACTCTGCTGCTGTAAGTAATACTGTAATATTGACAACTAGTTTGTTCGCTTGTAGTGCGGAGTTCAACCCTTCTTGTGGGTAACTAATAGCTTGGGACGGCATGAATTTCACCAGGCTTGAGTTTTCTTTTAGATACACTACACAAAGACAACATCGAAGTTTTATATACAGTGATACACTAATGAGTCAAATGAGTTCACCAAAGTCACAACACACACACACACACTGCGTTTCTTTTGTTTCACTCCTCCAATTCCACGGAGAGATAATGTTTATCTTTCTTATGCTTAACAGAACAAATGGAATTACGCATCGATGGATTCACGTGGATCTGTGAAAGAATTATCTTGAGATTTTAAATTGAGGATTGGAGGAGCATTATTCGCTTTCATTTGAATTAGCTTATGTTTGTGTTGGAAGTCACTTGGGTATTACTGAGCGAGGCTGGAGCTGTCAATAATTGGTTTGAAAATAGAGTAGGTTCTAATAAGTTCTAGCAAGATTTAATTCTGGGAGAAATGAACTGGCTTAAGTGGTGAGCATGAGGCTCACACGTACACTTATCATTATCATAAAATTTATAACGGATATCCATCTTACACAGCGTGTTGCATTCACTAGGAACAGGCTACTAATACGCAGTACTCATACCTACACACATTTTGTCAACGGGCTAGTAGAAAGACGTGTAAGAATCACTCAAATACACACACGCACACACAACGAAGACCAGACGTTTGTATTTTTGTCGTCACATGATCATCTACAGATACAACTATTTGGTGAAACTCCGAGTAATAATATTACTACTTCTAGACATATAAATCATATTTCACTCTACATTGTAGTCACTTCTCTCTTCTTGTCTCTGGTAATTCAGATATTACACAGTGTAGGCGTACCCAGCTCCTATCAAAAATCAATTACTTCATTATTTTGTTGGTTCATTCAAATTCTTATAACAGTTTAATTTGTGCCAATTTATATACTGTCCGCCATTGGCTGGCAGGCAAACACAGGGAGACACGACATATTTTTTTCTGTTTGCCTTAATCCACGAGTTCAAAACATTAGTTAAAAGTCAGGAAGATAATCTTTCTGAAAAAGCAACTACTCTCATAACTATGACAACTTTGCGAAAGCCAATGTATCCAGCCATACTGGCATGGAACTCGAGTGTGAAACCTGTGTATGTGTGTGTGTGCGATCGTTGTGAAATCTCCTGGTGATGGATGGCTGAATCTGATGAATTCAACAGGAGAGAGTCTGTTACACACCCAAACTTCAAACGAAGTCCATAATTAGAACCAGGTCAAGAACTAGCTTCGTTTGACAAGGCTGACAACGAAAGGTGACGGAGAGAGGACGTTCGTCTAAGATGGATGAGTACTTTTCATTTCGTCAGGTCCCACCAGGAAGATTTGAACTCTCAGCACTGCAAGTTATATTGTAATACTTTATTGTTTACATATAAAAAAAATCCTTTTACTTAATAGCAGAGAGTAGTACCTACCATTTGGTTCGTATTTACAGCAAGGTGAAATTGAGTCATGTGAAAGTTAAGCGACTTGGTAATGGACATAACATCGCAATGCTACTAACGAGATGCAATCTGGCATATCATCATCTCTTTTGCTAATTATGGCTTCTGTTTTAAGTACAAAACCAGAACATTATTTACATTTGACGGATATTTGTCCTCATCTTGTTTGTTGTTGATGAGGACAAATATCTGTCAAATGTAAATAATGTACATAATTCCTCATCTCTTAAATATAGAACTGTACAAAGCCAGTAATTTTGAAGGGAAGTGACTATTCAATACCATCGACCCCAGTATTTGATCGGTACTTTATCAACCCTGAAGGTCTGAAAAGCAAAGCTGACCATAGCTGGACTGCCACGACTGAATACCATGAGGCATTTTGTCTGACGATCTAACGCTTATGCCAGCACACCGCTTTTGGAATAAAAATAACATTCTTTTTTATTACATTGGCACCTCAACTTTAGCGAAGAGAAGTTATAGTCGATTCAATCAGTCCACAGATTTTAACTTTCATGTCAATTTAATCTAGCCTGGATGGATGAAAGGAAAAGTTAAAACCTGCAAAAATACAAACTAATGTAACTAAGGCATTTAACATGACAATATAGCAAATGGGAGAAGTTGTGAGGTATATGACTTTCCATAATGTTAAATGTTGAGAATGAAATGGATTTACTTCAGGAGCTGAAACAATGTTTAGCTCTAAGGTTAAGCAATGTTTGGCCTATATTTATCAGCTAAAACGAGAAGTAATGGAGGGAACGCAAGAATATGTGAATCGTAGAGGTAACGTGGGTGGGGAAAAATCGTCACTAGTTAAGGAGACAAAACAAGAAATTAATGAATTTCATGTTCAAATGAATGAGTTTCAGTAAAATGCCCCATTGGTCAGGAACATCAGTCCAGTTCGTCTCAGAAGATAATTACTACAGTGACTGACTGATAATCTATCCCCCATAATTATCTGTATGTGCGAGTGTGAGTGGTTTGCGGGTGGGTGGAATTAAAGACCTTGCTCTTTAATAGAAGCAAAGATTCTGCAACTCTGAAAAATGGTAAGGAAAAAAAAAAAAAAAAAAAAAAAAAAAAATCTTGTTTTTTCATGCATGATGACTGTTCCCTAAAAATGATTCAAAACTGCCAATGTTTGGTCAAGATGACATTTGGATCAACTTCTTGCTTTCCAGCACATGATAGTGACAGATTTTTATTGACCCTGGATGGATACGTATGTTGGAGGGAGATGTGTAGGTGGGTGTGAAGTATTTGCTCTCAGAATGCAGAGAGAGAGATTAAACTTAATATGTTGTATTAAAAGTTTTTGGTTGTTTGTTTAACCCTACTGTTTGATACATCTGCCAATGTATTTGAAAAGAAATACAGCTCAATATACACTTCTTTTGAAAAGTGGATATTGCACACGCGTGTGAAAATGTGTGTTTGTTTACATTTGTTTTTTAAAACAGGATGTGTACAGATATAAAAAGTAAAAATTGCAGAGCCCTTTATAAATTCTGGCAGTTTATTTTCTATATCTGCACAAAATGAAGTCTTAAAAACAAATGCAAACGTATTTACTATCCACATTACAATTCTGTTTCTCTTTCATTAAAACGAAATACAATTTAAGTTCATCAAACACACATAGATAGATACCAACTCTGACCACCAGCGCATCACAGTTGTTTGGTACAGAGCTTGAAAGAGCAATTATTAGAAGAAAATGAAGGTTGTGTCTGTTTATCTGGTAGATTAATTAATTACATGATAATCATGATTTTAAGAAGCCTTTTGCTTTAAGCTAATTTCAAACACCAGCAGGGTCTTCTTCTTTGCCTTTCACTCAATTCAGGATAGACAAAATAAATATTGAGGTACTGATAAACTCAACTAGCCCCTTCTCTCAAACTTCTGGCCTTGAAGTAAGAAATCAACATCATCAATATTCAAAATAGTACCTTTTTCTTTGTATCCCTGTTTTCTATTTTTAAAGCTCTATTACCTTAAGCAGGTATTTTGTCATTTGGTTATTTTCCCTACCTTTTCAGGATTTGTGGCAAAATTAGTTCAAAAGTAGCAGACAAAAAAATGATAATGGTAATGATAATAATAACAATAAAACAAAACAAAGAAAGCATGTAAAAGTCACTTGGAACCTCTTTCTTTTTCTTCTTTTCATTTTGTTTTTGCTCAACCTTCTTGAGAGAAAATGGAAATGACTTAGACACCACCAAATGCATAATGATGATGTGGAAGAGGAGGAAGAAAAAAGAAAACTACTATAAAAAGAAATAAATAAACCTGCTGCATGAACCACAACAACAACAACACTTCATCCCTTATCTTTCTTCATTTCTATATAAAAGTAATGGTGATCATGTTGATGATAATGGTTGCGGCGGTGAAATATTATTTATAGAGCCTCGTGATCAAAGACGTTCCAAATATGATCAAGCTGTGTTTGTTCAGGCAGAAAAACGATTTGGGGGTTAGACAATATCTTGTTGTTGTTTACTTAGCACATAAGCCTTGATCTGGTGGACTTTGGAGGATCAGTTGAACCAGCAGACCTTGGATCAGTTGATCCAACTGGAGTCATCCTGTCTTTTATGCCAAACAGCATATCTAGAATAACATTACACAATTTGTTTTCCTTCTGTTTGTCCTGTTTTTTCTTTCTTTCTTACTTCTTCCTTTAAAAAAAGGGTAGGATGTGATTCGAATGAGATTTGGCTACTTTTACAACAAACGTATCGTATCAACTGTATTGAGGCTCTTTCATTGAGTTGTTAATGTTGATGATGATGCTGGTGTAGAAATACTAAGTAAAAGGTAGGAATACCAGGGCAGAAAGATAAAAGAGTGAAAGAGATAGAGAGAGAGAGAGAGAAAAAGAAGGACAGAGATTTCTAGAGACATTCTTGAGACCAGTTGAAATAAAAAAAAATGAAAAAAAAAATAAAATAAATCAAACATACAAGAAGAAAGCATATTTTTTTTTTTCTTTGTTCAAAATAAGAATTAAAACAAAAACAAAACAGAAATTGTTTGGTGGAGAGATAGATGGGGGGAGGGGGAGCAGGAGCGTGAGTAGAGTTAGTAGTTGACCAATCATTTATTTTAGCTTTTACGTATCAGAGAACGGATGGTTGTTAAGGACAAGAAAGAGAGGGGGAGGGACGAGTGAGAGAGAGAATGATAGGAGGACACAGAAACTGAAAGAGACCTGTTGATTTTTTCTTATATATTTATTATTTGTTTTATGTGAAGAAATTATAATTAAGTTCATTTCAGAATTGTATTTGTTTTATTTGTAATTTTTTTTTTATATCCATCACTTGTTGTTGTTGTTGCTGTTGTTTTTTTTTAAAAATCTTTTATTGGGTAAAACCCAAATATTATAATAAAAAGTTTCATTCAAGTTATGTATATCATTTTTTCTTTTTTTTGCCGTTTATTACTACATTGCCCCTCCCCCCCCCGTACTTCCTTCCCCCTCATACGCACATGCATTCACACACACACACACACAC
>NC_068982.1:173069040-173077332 GCF_001194135.2 Octopus bimaculoides | reverse complement strand
TGAACGAAATGCTTTGGAAATATAATTATTAATTCATATAAACATTCGAGCAAGGTCATTGCCAGTGCCGCTGGACTGACTCCTGTGCAGGTGGCATGTAAAAAACACCATTTAAGCGTGACCGTTGCCAGTACCGCCGGACTGGCCCTTGTTCCGGTGGCACGTAAAAGCACCCACTACACTCTTGGAGTGGTTAGCATTAGGAAGGACATCCAGCTGTAGAAACTTTGCCAGATCAGATTGGAGCCTGGTGCAGCCATCTGGTTTGTCAGTCCTCAGTCAAATCGTCCAACCCATACTAGCATGGAAAGTGGACGTTAAACGATGATGATGATGATGATGATGATAATTCTTCCTGTCCCTGCATTAACTCATTTATGATACCCAGTATCCTTTAAAAATTGATTTCATCATAACCATCATCATACGCCAGATTTCTCTTGGTCTCTTGAAATGGAATATCTTCTACAGGCAGCACAGAGCTTTTTCACTCAAATGCATCAGACGTCTGTACTATTGTCTACACCTCTCTCTCCCTTTCACTCATCAACTGATGTATTCCCTATTCAGCTACTACCTCCTTACCACCTAATTTTCAGGAGTGAGTGCAGGTCAATTACATCCAGCCCAGTACTTGAATGGTACTTAATTTCATCAACCCCAAAAGGATAAAAGGCAAAGCTGACTTTGGTGGGATTTGAACTCAGAATATAAAGACCCAGAAAAAAAATGCTGCCATGCATTTTGTCAGATGTACTAATGATTTAGTCAGTTTGCAGTCTTAATAATAATAATAATAATAATAATAATAATAATAATAATAATAATAATAATCCTTTGTACTAAAGGCACAAGGCCTGAAAATATTTTTTTGGGTGTGTGTGTGGGTGGGGGGATAATCAATTACATTGACCCCCAGTGTTTCACTGGCAATTAATTTATTGACCCTGAAAGGATGAAAGGCAAAGTTGACCTCGGTGGAATTTGAACTAAGAATCTTCACACAGATGAAATATTCTAAGCATTTCACCCAGCGCGCTAACAATTCAGCCAGTTTATCACCTTAATAATAATAATAATAATAATAATATTTTCTATTATAGGCACAAGGTCTGAAATTTTGTGGAAGGGGCCTAGTCATTTACATCAATTCCAGTACTCAGCTGGTACTTTCAAGGTTGTTCATCGACCCCAAAAAGATCAAAGGTAAAGTTGACCTTGGAGGAATTGGAACTCAGAAAGAATGTTAAGATGGATGAAATGCCACTATACATTTTGTTCCATGTGCTATTATGTCAGCTTACCAGCTTATTAATAATCCAATCTACTAAAGGCAGAGGGCCTGAAATTTTAGGAGAGGGGGTTAGTCGATTACATCGACCCCAGTGCTCAACTGATACTTATTTCATCAACACAAAAGATGAAAGGCAAAGTGAACCTTGTTGGAATTTGAACTCAAGCCGTCAAGGATGAGAAAAAACTGCTGTTAAGCTTTTTGTCTGATATAGTAACAGTTCTGCCAGTTTAACATCTTCATCATAATAATAATATTAGGCACTCTTGTTTGTCCCTGAAGGCCGAATATACTAACCTTTAGGAGGGACAAACAAGAGTGCCTAATAATCGAAGTAGCAGTGCCAAGAGATCAACATATTAACGTGAAAGAAAGAGAAAAGGTTGAGAAATATGGAGACCTGAGAATTGAGATTGCTAAGATGTGGCAGCAACGAGAGTTTAAGATAAAGGTTATCCCTATTGTCATCGGTCAATTGGGTTCAATACCACCCAATCTGAAAAAACATCTGAAAAGCTTAGAGATACGCTACAATCTAGATGCATTGCAAAAGATGGCGTTACTTGGAACTGCACGCATATTGTGTAAAGTACTGTCTGTCGGAGGTCCTTGTTGTGACTTGACAATCAGTACAAACCCCCGGTAGATACAACAATATCATTAATCAACAACCTCACGATAATAATAATAATAATAATAATAATAATAATAATAATAATAATAATAATAATAATGCACAAGAAAAAAATGTAATCATTTCTAACTTGGACACAAAGTTACATATTTGAAAAAGGAGTTGATTTAATTGAATCCAGCCAATGACTGATAAACCCCAACATATACATAATCATCATCATAAAACCTATGCATGGTAACATAGCAATATCTAGTACTGAAAGAAAGGAAAAAGGAAAAGAAAGAAAACTTTTATTGATTAAACCAAAACATTGGAGCAGTATCCATAGCTTTGGATACTTTCACAGTCATCCTCCAAATTTGAAATTTCTGTAGGTCAACATTTATGGGGTGGCGTAGAGAGAGAGTAATTTTAGTGTGTTGCGATTTTAGGAAGAGGTGAAGCATTAGCATGAGATCTACTGTGGGTGAGACACTGTAGGGATGACAAGAAAAGGAGAGGCACTAAGTAGTGAGTGTAGTGGTTGAATAGGGATTGTTGTAGTAGCAACAGAAGTGACATCTGGAAAAACAAAGCATGTCAGCTGGAGCTAAATGTCGCAAAATGCTGTTCAAATGAGATACAATGGAATTCTTTTGGTGTAGGCTGTGGTAATGGTAGGAGTGATAACAGTAGCTGCACCTAAACAGAATAGCTGACCTCATAGACAGGACATACTTTACATCTTTTACAAAACATTGAAAAGATGAAGGTAAGTAAGATATCATGGACTAGGGTCTTAAAATAATCCTTTCTACTATAGACACAAAGCCTGTAATTTTGAGGGAGGGGGCTAGTTGATTGCATCGACCCCACTATTTCACTGGTACTTAATTTATCAACCCCCCGAAGGATGAAAGGCAAAGTTGATCTTGGCAGAATTTGAACTCAGAAAGTAGCAGCAGACGAAATACGGCAAAGCATTTTGCCTGGCATGCTAATGACTCTGCCAGCTTGTCGCCCTAAAATAATGCATGTTATGCATTGTGCATGAGCTATAGTTTAAATCATACAAGATACTGACAATATATTAGGCTACAAATTATGAACCATCCTCAACAAGGAAAAAAGTAAGGTCAACTGAGGATGGATTTCAGCTTTGAATGTAAAATACTGCAAGCTAACAGAGAAAAATATCAGAGATCAACTACATGGAAACTCCTGTCATTTAGAACAAATGAACAGAAGCACCCCAACTAAGGGGAACAAGGAAAACAACCAGCAGATAATTACCCCTGGATAATTGTCACTGAGACATTTGGCCAATTAAGGGAGAATTAACAGAAAGCACAACCACGAAAGTGCAAATAAATACTATTATACTTAATTAGTTTGTTTTTTATAAGTTTTATTTGTCATTCTATGTATCAAGTGTATGTATGAAACTAAGCCCTAATTAGTTATATAAGAATTTAATTGCACACCACTGTTGTGCTTTCTCTTCATTAGGGAAATTACCCAGGGGACAATTATCCAAAGTGAGACCCCAGTCATTGCAGGTTGAATTATCATTAGTCAGGAAGATGAGCAGGCATTAACTGTCAACTATTTGGTTTGGACATTAAGAATATGGACCTCGCACAGGTGAGATGATAAATGCAGAACAGGAGAAAGGATACAACAAAGATATCCATGTTGCAAACTCTAAGCTGTCACCCAGTTAAATCCTACCACTGTCTGGCTCATAGCCTCCATTAGTGGAGTTCTCTCTGTTGAAAGCTGAAGATAAATTGATATGTTGTTACATTTACTGTAGTGGCCTGCAAATAGTTTGTTCTCTATCCCCTCACTCCTGATTCTGCCACAAAACATTTTAAAAACTAACTTGTGTTTTGGATATAAAAACGACAATGATGATGATGATGATGATACAGGAGTAAGAGCCAAGCGTGAACAATGCTATGGACGTACGTACCTATTTTCCTCAATTCTTTGTCTTTTCCGCATTTTTTCTTCTTCTGTAAGAATATATTCTTTTCTCATTCCTATTTCAAAACATTTTCGTAGCCGGCATTTTTTACAAAATCGCCGATTGGACACATCCATTTTGCATTTTTCTTCGTAAGGGCATTTGAAATAATCCTGGGGAGAATAAAATTAAAACAAGAAATGACATAAATACTGAGAGAGAGAGAAAGATTTTCTAAGAAGTGTTTCCAAAAAGTATTGAATTTAGCACTACAAGTCAACAGATTTCACATTCCACTACAGCGCTGCCAAACAGGATACAAACATACATCTTCATAGTGACCCTAAAAGGATACAAGCAGACACACACATACCAATACAATGACACTGACCGCATACGGATCTTTGCTGTGGTTCGATGTCTAATAATGAGTTCACTCAACTACCTTGGTTTTCAGACTGTTACTCCTTGACAACAGGAGTCTTTCTGTGATTGCTTAAAATGACGGTAAGAGTAGTTAATTATCCCCCAGATCACAGTGTCATGTCATTGATAAATAAAAGGAAGGACACACTGGACTGTATAGTCCAAGAGAAAGTATGCCTCATGAAAAAAAAAATAATGTTACATTTTGAAATGTTTTAAAGTATAAGTCTTGCTTTGTCAGAACCAGCCTGGGGTTAAACAGCAACAATAACCCCCAATGAGATTCCATGATCTGCAAAGCATTTAGTCAATCTGTTAGAAAAAACAGCCAAATTTCTCACAAAACAAAGCCTGCCATCTTAAAAAAAGAAGAAAACATTGGCCAGTGTATTTCTAGATATGTTAAGCAGGAGTTTAAAAAATGGAACTGGTGATGGTTTTTAGCAGGATTGCATTTTGTCCTAAGTCTGCTCGGGTCTGAGCCAACCTGAGACTAAACAACAACAACAACAACAACAACAAGCACCAGTATGCAAACAATTCAAGAAATGCATTCTTTCCCACTACTTTCAGCCAAACTTCTAAGTTATGTAACAACATAACATGCCAGAATGCTCAATAACCAACTTATTTGTCAACTAAGGTTAATCAATTTATTTTAACGATAATTTGTGTTTGTTTATTTACTGCTACCCACCACCAAGCACCGTCCATATGTGGACTGGCCAACAGGCACTGATGACATTTGTGTCTTCAAAGTAAACAATGAACAAAGACAATGGTACTGGCAGCATGTCTACACATTACAAGAGTGACCCAGACGGCAATGACCTATCAATCCAGTCTATTCAAAAGAGGTATAATGTGATTGAAGCAATGTGATATGTATATAAAACTGTGTGTTACTGAGCAAGAATTGGTTGATTTGTACGTGCAACTGGGAATGTATTCTTGAATGCTTATGTAAACAGTGTTTACATTCACCTTTCTTCTTCTTAAAATTTATAATGTAGGGGGCACACCAGCAAAATGGATTGGATATTGGACAACCTTCAATTCCACTACAGACAACTCACATTCCTCACCATTTTATGTATGCTGCTACTGTTACTACCACTACAACAACAACACTGTCCTAGTACATTTAGTATTGTCTGGGAATGCTACAGGAGACAGACTGGCATTCTGTACAAGATGAGGTGATATATCTTTCACCTACTTAATGCTAAGCTGTGACCCCCATAAACCTTCTAAGTTACAGTTTCTGTTTTAACCTCATTCTGTTGAATGCAGGTGGGGATGACTGAACTTGGGTAGGTTTCACTAGAAAACACAGTGAATCTTTAGAGAGGGCATCAACGCATGACTGTAAGCTAACAAAACCCCTTATTTATTACCAGCTTTTCATGCCTACACCAATGAACAGTGAAATGAACCAGGCCAGCAAGAGTTTCAGTGTCTTGGGATCACAGACTCAGTAGAACACCAACTGCAAGAGATATTTATTTCCCACTTAACCAAGCTTGGTACATCATTTGTTCAGGCCAAATGAAATTCACCAATGAGGGAGTCTCCACATGGACACTAATTCTGCAGCAAATAGCAGTTAAATCTCACATAAGGCACTTGACAATTTAAAAAGAAAGAGGATATACTGGATAGTGTAGATACATTGATCAAGAATGGCAGGATGGTCTTAACTGGAACACTTGATATCATAAGTTACATCTGAGACAATGAGTTAAACAACAACTGAAACACATGCATCACTATTGACATTTCATACCATCAGCTTGTAGCTTACTGTGCTAACATTGTTAGCACGAGTTTGCTGTATCCCATCTACTGTATGGTGTGCTGGCTCTTATGGTGATCATGAGGCTAATGATGTTAATGATGCTAGAATATGTAGGTGGCAGCTAAAGATTCAACCAGCAAGCCATGTGCCATGCATCTATTGAATCGGAGTATCTACTTAGACACCACACAAAAACCTCAACAACTAAAGTCACGCAATTTATAAGACTGCCAGTGATAAGAGGAACACTACAATGAATATGGAATGGGAGAATTCTAAATGTTTATGTGCTTGTATGCTAACTACTATTACAATTCTGCTTGCCCCAGTCTGTCTACTAACTGGTTCAACTTTTAGCAACAACACTGTATATTTAATTGATGAATACTATGCTAACTTGCAATAACGAGCTCAAATTTTACAATGAGTGAAATATTCAGGTGTATATGACAACTGGACTAACAACCCCAAAGGTCTTGAGTTCAAATACAGCCATTTTGTTGTGAATTCAGGCAATAGACTCAGAGGGAAGAACATATGACACACACAGCAATAGATATAGTTTCAAATATAAGAATGGAGATAGTTACCAAGCCCTTTGGGGCATTTCTCCGGAAGAAAGCCTTGCATGATTCACAGGAGATGGCATCAAAGTTGTAACCAAGAGCTCGGTCCCCACAGACTCCGCAGTATTTGTCTTCTTTGTTCTTGCGACTTTTTATGGCCTCAGCAGAGTTTGCCGAGAGCTGCCGTGATTCCACCGACGGATAGTGGTTCGACACCGGCTCCATACTGTTAGAGTCCTCAAAGCTGCAAAGAGAAAGAGAGAGAGAAAAAAAATTAACAGTGAAGCGTGGAGAAATTTTCGGTAGAGAAAAAAGTGGTGAGTGAAAATTAATCAGAAGAGAGAAAAGAATTGGAAGATGATAAAAGAACAAGAATAAAATAACAACAAAATGGAATTAAAATACAATGATGATTGATTATGTCTAAAAGAATAATGAAATAAAATTAAGAAAATATAAAGAAAAGAGATGATATCAAGCGTAAATTGAATGCACACCTTAGAATGAAGAGGGAAGATACAAGGCCACACATTTTGGAGATGGTTAGGTGTCAGTTGATAACAGTGCACCAAAGTACTACCCCTGTAATTATGCTACTGACCAACAGAAGGATGAAATACAAAACTGATCTGAGTAGAATTTAAATACATAATGTGAAAGGATATAATAACAGTCTGAAGGGAACATAACCCACAATTCTGGAAATCAAAGTGACAAAGATGTTACATGTTGTATCATCATCTCCATTTACAATCCACTCTTTTGTACTTGCATGAACCAAATGGAATTTGCTGAGGCAGATTATCTACAGCTGAATGCCCTTCTTGTTGCCAGCCTCCACCTGTTTCCAAGCAAGGCTAGATATGTTTTTCATGGAAGACTAGAAACAAAACAACCTCACTTGTATGACAATGAAGATAATTTACAACCATTACATGATGTCTAGACAAGGGTATACACAATCACACACACTACAGGTTTCTTTCAATTTCCATCTTCCAAATCTAAACTAACAAGGCTTTGCTTGACCCAGGGTTGTATAAGACATTTTCTCTCTGTGTCACACAGTGGGACTGAACCCAAGACCACATGTTTGTAAAGCAAGCTTCTTAACCACAAAGCCATACAGGCCAAGCATATTTTAAACTTTGATATATATGTAAGTATATGAGGAGGAAGTGAAATGCTGCCAAGGCTGGCTTTGTTGCTATCTCTTCAATCTGGTAACTGATAAATAAACGCCACTGGTGTATATGTGCCAGTATTCAATCAAGTACACCACCCACGAAATGGACTTGCACATATAGAATAGAAGATGCACAATATTTACTGTTCAGAGACATCTGCATAGATTGGAAGATAGATGAACAATGAAAACCAGTACAGATGAAGTTTGATAGATTGAAACATGTCCATAATTGTCCCTTGCCTAAAAATGAAGGCAAAGCTCTGCCCTAAAGTAAATTAACTTTGAGAGATAAGGTCTTCATTTCTTGAAATTATCTTCCATTTTAGTAAATCACAAACAGTGCTATGCATTTTTTTTTTTCTTAAACTAAGTGAAAAATTTCAAATCACAAAATTTCTCTGGATGGCATTCAATACAACATTCCTCATTTATCT
>NC_068982.1:173064426-173069030 GCF_001194135.2 Octopus bimaculoides | reverse complement strand
ATCAATAATTTTTTCCAAATTTTGGCACAAAGCCAACAGCTTTTAACAAGAGGGGATTACTTGAATATATTGAGCCAGTACTCAACTAGTACTTTATTTTATTGATACTGAGTACCTTTCAAGTGTTGGGCCTTACGGAGGTGAGGCAGGTGAGTTCCTTTCAAGCGTTGGGCCTCACAGAAGAAAAGTGGCCAAGTTCCTTTCGAGTGTTGGGCCTCATGGAGGCAATGACCAAGACCTTTGGCATTATGTAGTGCTTGAAAAGAGACCCATCAAGCCAAGCAAAATCACAGTTGTGGCAGATACCAGTGTCACACAAATGGCACCCATTACATTCTTGGAGTAGTTGGCATTAGAAAGGACATCCAGCCTTAGAAAACTATGCCAAATCAGACTGGAGCCTGGCACAGCCTTCCAGTCAAACGATGCAACCCATGCCAGCATGGACATATGATGATGATGATGATGATGATGATGATGATGATGAAAGAATTGAAAGCAAAGCTGACCTTGGCAGCATTTGAACTCAGAACATAAAGCGATGAAAGAAATACCACTAAGAATTTTGTCCCATACACTAACATTTATTTCAGCACACAACCTTGTGAAAGGTTTGCTTACAGCACTTATTTCCCAGGTGATCACCTGGGGGTCAATGTAATCAATTTATTCCCCCCACCAAAAAAAAAAAAAAATTGCTGGCCTTCAGCCAGAATTTAAAATCAGTATTACTAACTTCAATGACTAGACAAGAGCTGGTAGTAACTTTCCCCAAAATAACCATTTCTAAATAAATTTATAAACTTGTAGGACATAACATTAAAAAAACACTTTTACTCTTTCATTTGTTTCGGTCATTTGACTGTGGCCATGCTGGAGTACCGGCTTTAGTCGAGCAAATCGATCCCAGGACTTATTCATTGTAAGCCTAGTACTTATTCTAACAGGTTCTTTTGCTAAACCGCTAAGTTACGGGGACGTAAACACACCAGCATCGATTGTCAAGCGATGTTGGGGGGGACAAACACAGACACACAAACATATACACAAAAAAAAGTGTGAGACAGTGCCAGTGGTATCAAGGTAGGAAGAATTCGATGAGAGTTCAGTATAACGATGTAACCACATGGCTAAGCCTTTATTTAATATTTCTAACACACACACACACACACAGGTAGCTGTTACTGCTGTTAACTCCATGTCAACTTTGAACAAGTAGATCGATGATCAAAGACAGTCCAGCCATAACCATCCCATCCTTTTATGTATCAGTCAGTGACTGTAAGTACAATATATCCTTTACTAAAAGAAACAAAAAAAAAAAAGGTAATAATAGGGTGTAATTTGAGAAATTTGGTTGTTATTTCTAGCAGGCTGAGTGTTTCCATAGACACTCCCTGTTGGTCCACTTTAGGTAGTAATGCGTATAAATAGGTAAGTATATAAATGGGTAGGTAAACAACTAGTAACACCAATACCAGCATTAGAAATCAAATAACAAGGCCACCGCGGTAAAAGCTAAACTTTTTTGGACAGCCCAGTGGCAAATTAACAATTACCCTCACTAAAAGCAACACCACCACACATACTTCAAAATACTTGCTAAATACTACTATCACACACACACACACACACACACCAACATTAGCATTAGCCAGCACCAAACACCATTCACTCACCAACACCACTAACTATTCACTAATCATTCCAAAACTACTAACTATTACATGCCACCACCACCACCACCATTAACTTCAACCACACACATTATACCACTATACCCTGAGAATGACACAAGCACAACCACCACCACCACCACCATCACAAAGATAATTACTAAATTACAAACAAATGAAACACCAACTGGAGGAGTTAGCAGCATTGATTATAGTAGTAGTAGTAGTAGTAGTAGTAGCAGCAGCAGTAGTAATGGTGGTGGTGATAAAGTTGTGATTGGTGCTATTGTCACTTCTGTCAATAATGATAGTAGCAGTGGTAGTGTTGTTGGCTACTGCTGTGGTTCAGTGGTGGTGGTGGTGGTGGTTGCGGTGGTAGCAATATTGTTGACAGTGCTGTTAATGTTGTTGTTGTTGTTAATGGTACTGTTGTTTGTCCTCCATGCCGCTGTAGTGTTTCTTGAAGTTAACAGCAATAACAGAGATTATCTATCTATCTATCTATCTATCTACATAAATAAGCCATCATTAGTGGTGGTGGTGGTGGTGGTGGTGTGAGGAAGACCCAACAAAGAAGGGTGACTCTGGCAGTGGTGGTGGTGGTGGTGAACAGAATAAAGAATGCAGCTAGCAATTATTAAATGTGAACCAGCAGAGCTATGCAAGATATTTTTCTTGTTACTAAATATATACACAACACAGGAATATATAGAACAAAATAATATCAGTAATACACACATAAATGTGTATAAATAAATATATATATATATATATATATATATATATATATATATACACCTAGTAGTAAATGTAAGGAAATTTAGACAGATCAATATATAAAGTATATTAAAATCACTATATATACTTTATATATTGATCTGTCTAACTTGTTTTCCTTGCATTTACTTCTATATCTACTCAAGTTTGAATCGCTTGAGCACTACAAACCGTATTCTATGTGGAAAACATTTGGATCTCATCTATGAAATATATATATATATGTCCATGTATATATATATATTCTTTTACTTGTTTCAGCCATCTGACTACAGTCATGTCAGAGCACTGTCTTATTAAAAGTTTTCTCAGTTGAAGAAATCAGCCCCAGGACTTATTCTATTGGTCGCTTTTGCTGAACTACTAAGTTACAGGGGCATAAAAACACCAACATCGGTTATCAAGCAATGATAGGGTGAGGCACAAAGACACACACACACACACGACAGGCTTCTTTCAGTTTCCGTCTACCAAATCCACTCACAAGTCTTTGGTCAGCATGGGACTACAGTAAAAGACACTTGCCCAAGGTGTCACACGGTGGGACTGAACCCAGAACCATGTGGTTGGGAAGCAAGCTTCTAACCACACAGCCATAAGCATGTGAAAGGGGATTTTATAATGCAGGTTCAATTCCGGCCTGAGCCATTTCACTTAACAGAGCCTCCTCTCCTCCTCCACATACATCTAATTCTAACATGTAGCTAATAACCTGGAGACAGAGAGATGGCATGTCAGGCTGTCTTACTTCTTGACAGACAACTGAGAGATTGAAGATTCTATAGAGACCCAGCCTAGAACCAATGGTCGCCTAATATTTCTGTTTTCCAAGCGTACATCATTATACATAAACTTGACTGAGTATTCGTAATAATACATATGTTTAAATGTGTAGATGTGTGCATATATACAGCTGCTCATGGTTATATTTGAATCAAATTGTGCATAAGTTTAATTTTTCTAAAAAATGTTCCAAACTTTTGGCCACTACAGCATATATGCACGTATTCTTCAAGTTCTGTAAGTACCTGTAACATACTGAGGCAGATTCTATCAACTACAAACTCTTTATACCACACGTCACAAAGGCTGGCTTTTGCCTCATTACAATCAATCTCAGTAATGTTGGTGAAATAGATATAATCACCACCAACAGGGTATTTGACTGGCAGAATCAGTAAAATGGGAGACAAAATACATTCTCTAACCACTAAGTGACGGGGATGTAAACACACCAACACTGGTTGTCAAGCAGTGTTGGGGAGCAATCACAGACACAAAGACACATACATTTATGTGTGTGTGTGTGATGGGCTTCTTTCAGTTTCTGTCTACCAAATCCACTCACAAGGCTTTGTTCGGTCCAAGGTTATATTAGAGAACACTCACCGAAGGTGCCACACAGAGGGACTGAACCCAGAACCATGTGGTTGGGAAGCAAGCTTCTTACCACACAGCCATGCCTGTACACACACACACACACACACACACACACACACACACACACAGAGTTTCCTCACAACCAATTCATACTGTCGTACCTTATGGTATAAATCATTAATACATCACCACCAATTACAATTATATAACTATTGTTATTCCAGTATTCTGTTATTCTGTTATTCAACAATAAACTGATAATAATAAATGCCACATGTGCTAAATCAAATAAACATCTTACAGCATTTTGGGAATGCAAATCACGCCCAAGAGGATTTTACATCAACAGTTAATGAAGCCACCAGTCATATGCTGGGGATATATTCAATTGACTATGCCTCTCCCTTGTTGACGTGTATGAACATAGCGAATGCATATTGTTGTTGTCATAGCGTTGGAAAAACCCTCTCATGCAGCCCAAAGTAGAAGATGCTGACTGGCCTTGGTGACGTCACGTAAGCATCACAAGGTTCACATGCCAGTGAATCAAATGGTTGATAGTGCAACTGATGCTAGTTGCTGGGTGTGCAACACAATGCAGCTGTGTCAGCAGTTGGCAGGATGATGCATGTATGCGAGAGAGTAGAGGCAGGAGGGGGTGAAAAGGCTTCTAACAGAGAGCGAGCGGGCGGGAGAGAGAGAGAGAGAGAGAGAGAGAGAGAGAGAGAGAGAGAGAGAGAGAGAGAGAGAGAGAGAGAGAGAGAGAGAGAG
>NC_068982.1:173063423-173064092 GCF_001194135.2 Octopus bimaculoides | reverse complement strand
GAGAGAGAGAGAGAGAGAGAGAGAGAGAGAGAGAGAGAGAGAGAGTGAGAGAGAGAGAGAGAGAGGGAGAGTGAGAGTGAAAGAGAGAGAGAGACAGACAGACAGACAGAAACAGAAAGACAGAGAGAGAGAGAGAGACAGACAGACAGACAGAGACAGAAAGACACAGAGAGAGAGAGAGAGGCAGGAGGGGGTGAAAAGGCTTCTAACAGACAGAGCTGGAAACAGAGATAGAGGCAGGAAGGGGTGAAAATGGTTCAAATAAGCACAGAGAGAGAGGGAGAGAGGGAGAGATATGGAAAGTGATAACACTGATGTGGAGAATGAGATTGAAACTGACAACATGAAAGAAAGACAGGCTGTGCGCGTGTGTGAGAGAGAGAGAGAGAGAGAGAGAGAGAGAGAGAGAGAAAGAGAGAGAGAGTGAAAGATACTGGCTTTATGAAAATGATTGACAGATACAGAAGCTAGACATTTATACATGCATTCATATACACTTTGAAACCTTACAATAAAAATGCCTCTAAGCAAAGATAAGCATCAACCACCCCCACGCCCACCCCCTCCAACAAAAATTTAAGAGGGGGGAGGAGGAAGAGAGGTGGAGGGGTGATGCACTGAGAAATTTAGAGTTTTATCACCAAAAATGAGATCTTAATTGGTCTTCAA
>NC_068982.1:173054236-173063294 GCF_001194135.2 Octopus bimaculoides | reverse complement strand
GTATTATTGCCCACTCTTCCTCACCTTAGACATCTTGACAACAATAACAAAATGCTTAAGCTATTTCAAACTGCTGACAAAGGAAGAGAGATGAGAAAAGCCACAGAAAGGATTCACTTTTAATTGGCTGGCAACAGAGAGAAAGAGAGACAGATGATGAGCTGCCAGGAGACAATTACTAAGAGAACATAGCTCTATTTACTTGGAAGGGGGTTATTTTACCCTAAAAAAAAAAGTAAGAAAAAAAACAAAAAAAACCAAAATAATTGACTGGCACATTCATATGTTGCTGTTGTTGTTATTATTATTATTATACATCTTTCTTTGTTGTGCAGCAGCTATTTTCTTAATCCATATCCATATGGATTAGCATGATTGTTATACAAAGTTTTATTATATGGAGGCAGGGGGATGAAAATTTTGAAAACTGAGAGGTATGTCCCCCCCCCCCCGCTCCTTGTGGCTAATTTATTGTAAGTTTTCTGATGGCCACAGATGGAAGAATCAGTAGAGAGTTGGAGAAAACGCTTCATAGCAGTATTTTATGTCATTCTTGTTAAGTTCTGAGTTCAACTACAACTGAAGCCAACAAAATAAGCACCAATGAAATACTCGAAGTTAATTTAATCAGCCGTGACCTCTTCCAAATCTACTGCCTGTGCCTAAGTAACAAATAATAATAATAATAATAATAATAATAATAATAATTATTATTATTATTATTATTATTATTATTATTATTATTATTATTATTATTATTATTATTATTATTATTATTATTATTAGTAAGGTGGTGAGCTGGCAGAATCGTTAGCACACCTGGCAAAATGCTTAGTGGCATTCCATCCACCTGTACATTCTGAGTTCAAATCCTGCTGAGGTCAACTTTGCCTTTCATCCTTTCAGGGTTGATAAAATAAGTACCAGTGAAACACTGGGGTTGACTAGTCCCCTCCCCGCAAATTTAAGGCCTTTGTGCCTCTAGTAGAAAAGATTATTATTATTAAGGTGGCAAGCAGGTAGAATCACAAGCACATTGCTTTTCATCCTTTTGGAGTCAATAAAATATGTACCAGTTGAACACTGGGGTTGATGTAATTGATTCATCCCCTCCTCCAAAATTACTGCCCTTGTGGCAAAATTTGAAACCATTATTATTATTATTATTATTATTATTATTAGTAGTAGTAGTAGTAGTAAGGCGACGAGTCGGCAGAACTGTTAGCACACTGGAAGAAATGCTTAGTTGTATTTCACCCATCGCTACGTTCTGAGTTCAAATTCCGCTGAGGTTAACTTAGCCTTTATCTTTTCAGGGTTGATAAAATACGTACCAGTGAAACACTGGGGTCGACTAGTCCCCTCCCCTAAAATTTCAGGCTTGTATCTTTAGAAGAAAGGATTATTATTATTAAGGTGGCGAGCTGGCAGAATCATTAGCACACCAAGCAAAATGCTTAGACTCATTTCATTTGTCTTTAAGTTCTGAGTTCAAATTCCACCAAGGTCAACTTTGCTTTTCATCCTTTCAGGGTTTATGGAAATCATCACCATTATTATGATTATTATTATTATTGACACTTTTATCTTGCCTAATAATAGATTCCACAATTTACTCCTGCCATATTCTTGTGAGTAAAAAAAAAAGAAATTTATAAAAAGTTAAACAACTTTATTAATTCACTGGTTTCCAGGAAACAAAATCGAACATTGATAATGAAATGGAAAATCTTTGTTCATTACTAATCCATTTTATTTCAATCAACTGGACAAAGGATGAAAAACAGTTCCCCAATTCTTGTACTTTTGCCGGATTTGCATAAGATTATAGAGAAAGCAAAGTAAATACAGCCAGGTGTTCAGTCCAGTGCTCAACCATCTTTATCACAACACCATCATCACCTGAAATATTGATTACTTCAGCTAGGTTTAAGATTAGTGAGAAGTGGTTAAGGTGAGCAGATTAATAATGAATTTACTAATCACCACCACCACCACCACCAAGAAGCTACCCTTCAATTTCTTTACTCATTACTACAACAGTTAATACTAATTACTTAGTTCTATATTTAAAAGATGAGGAATTATGTACATTATTTATAATCGACGGATATTTGTCCTCATCTTGTTTGTTGTTAACACGTTTCAGCTGATATACCCTCCAGCCTTCTTCAGGTGTCTTGGGGGAAATTTCGAACCAGGATTCTCATTCCTAAGGTACTTTTTGATGTTATTATTATTATTATTATTATTGTTCAGGTCGCTGCTTGGGATCGAACTCAGAATCTTGGAGTTAGTAGCCTGCGCTCTTAACCACTACGACATATGCCCACGGGCATATGGTGTAGTGGTTAACCCACGGGCATATGTCGTAGTGGTTAAGAGCACAGACTACTAACTCCAAGATTCCAAGTTCGATTCCAAGCAGTGACCTGAACAACAACAACAATAATAATAATAATAATAATAATAACATCAAAAAATACCTTGGAAATAGAACCCAGGTTCAAAATTTCCCCAAGACACCTGAAGAAGGCTGGAGGGTATATCAGCCGAAACGTGTTAACAACAAAGATGAGGACAAATATCTGTCAAATGTAAATAATGTAAATAATGTGCTAATTACTTAGTTTATAATTTACAACTAGTCTGCTTAATTATTTGTGTATGTGTGCAGTTTTTCATGGCTAAACTTTACATGTGGTGAAAGAGTTAAATTTTCTGCTTTGCCTTTGTGCTTTTTAGAGTCCCTTTGTGTTTTGATGGCTTCCTGCCACATCTAGAGGATGGTTATCAAGGTATTAGCAGTAAAGGGTGAATTAGACCTAACCCTTGTTCTTGTAATAGAGTTCCCCCAGTGCAAGCATTCAGGCAATGACTCTGGAAAATTCAGGACAACTTGATATAGAAATGCACAGCTTCTGACCATAGCAACTCATAAATCATGCATTCCCCACTCCAAACTAACTTTCTGATGGAGACCCAACTGTAGAAAAAGTTAGAGGGAGCTTTTTTATACTTTCATTAAGCCATCGAATAAGTAACATGTTAAACTCAACCTGGCACAGCAGAAGGTCTGATGCTGATAAGAGAAGACAATAAGACAATCACTGTATGGAAAAGAACTTGGAATGCTCAAGTATTATACCAGGCAAGAAAACTGTATAATGTCACCCAAGAAAAGAGATATAAAATCAACATACTTGACCTCTAGATTGGAATGCAGACATTTCACTAAAGCAGATGGTGACCTAATCATGTACTCAGGAATAGAACAGTAAGAATGGGAGTTCTCCTTTCACAAGAGGCTACTCAATATGATCTTGTATCAACCAATTAATGAGAAGCTTATATACACATGTATCAAAGTTCTAAACCTTTCGTTTCTCCAGGTTTATACTCCATCCACAGACACAAATGAGAATCAAATACAAGTGTTCTATGAATGAATCCAAGTACCTAGGTCCAATGCCAAGTATTGCAGGAGACTTCAATGCTTGAAGTAAAGAACAAGATTGACAGATATAAGGGTGAGCAGAAAATTTGGATGGGGAACAGCAAACAACGCAGAAGAGCGAATTATATGATTTCCTGTCATGATAATGTCTTCAAAGAATGGACTGGAAGACCTAAGACTGAATGGAATGTACAACCATGGCGAAAGGCAAGAATTGACAGAGGGAAGTGATGCATATGTCCATGGTTCCCGACCCTCAGGAATGAGGAAGGGAATAGGTATGGCAAGGCAACTTACTAGTGAATTTATCACTAGATTTTGAAAAGTAAGGTTGGTGAGAGTGAGTATGTATGTGTAAAGGTTTATAATTGGTATATATATATATATATATATATATATATATATATATATATATATATATTTTTCATTTAGTTCATAAGTGAAATTTATTTACAATGCTCAGTAGCAGCAATACAATAATATACATTTCTGTGCCAAATTTTTTATTCATACTATCTTATATACATTTTCTGTGTCAAATCTTTTATTCAGACTATCTCTTCAGAGAGAGAGAAACACACACACACACATATATGTTAACTGAGATCTTGCATTTATACCATCTACCATTTCTCTGTTTATTACTTTCTATCAAAATATGCCAATTCACTGACATCTTTAACATAAAGACGTTTCATTTCGAAATTCGACTATTTTTCTATACACATTTATGTATTTCTTCTCTATTTGTTGATGTATTCCACAGCTAGTACATCGATCAATTCATTTAACAAACTATTCATCCATCCATTCTACATCTTATCAGTTAATCAAGCTGAAGGTAGAATGAATCAATCTGTCAATAGTTTATGCTGTTTGTCAATCTATCAACTCTGTCTAAGCCAACAGACTATTGTCCACTTATCTATCTGTCTATACCTAAATAGATTCAAACATCAGAGCCACAGAGATCCCTGCTAAGGTGAATACAGATGAAATCCAGCCAAATGCAATTCATTTCAATCTAAACAATATAGCAATTGAATACAAATGGTTTTTCTCCTCTAATCCACCACTGTAGATAATAATCTTTGCAGTTAATAAGATTAGCAAGGATTTAAACTATATATCAAGAACACATAAACTACTGGTTCATAATAATAAAATATTTGTATAAGAGATGGAATACTTAAATATATATATATATATGAATGTAAAAGTACTGTTCAGACTAATTTAGCACTATTTGCTTGCTTTGTGTTTCTAATATTAAATCACTCAGGAATGATCAAACCCAGATTTTCACCATGTTAATAATGTGTGTGTGTGTGTGTTGTGAGCTAGTTAGGGGAGGAGGGGCAGTTCCCATGACCTTTTCAGGCCCTCTTAGGTTGGCTGCTGAGATTGAAGAGGTTGATGCTTGGCCTGAACATCTACAGGTCAATGCCAGCATTACAAACCCAGGTAGGAAGGGAACTGGGGGGGGGGGATCTAACCTGAAAACTTGCAACCTTGTGAACTCTGGAGGTGTCGGTTTAACTCCAGATCAGCCCTGGTTGATGAACAAACCCTATGACAAAAGGCATTTGAGCAAACAACCAATCCTACTGTTGGCTTTTTAGAATTATATCTAGGATCACATACATTATCCATTTCCTCTTTTCCTCTCTCAATACAGTGAGATGTGATTTGAGAGAGAGAGTTGGTTGCTATTTCTGTCTGGACAAAAGAGCCTGCTTTTTCTCGCTGAACTAAAAGTTACATTAATATTTGAGGTCTTTACATCTAAAAGACCCACTCGTTACATTATGTATACATCTAGAAGAATCTAGTCTTCAAGAAACAATGGAAGCAAATCTAAAATATGTTAAGAAAGAAATGTTTGGGATTCTTCAACTGTTATTCTACCAGGATAAATTCAGAGAACTCTAAATTTTCAAGAATACTTACTTTAATCAAAGTACAGTGGGTAGCAGTTTTACTTTCTGAAGTAACTTTTCATATTCCGTCTCCTTATCATAATTAATGGAAGTTATATCTACATCTACTATGCATCACTTATTTATTATATCTTTTGTCATACCAGATAACAAATATAAGGAACATTGTTTGTATAACTGGTGAAAATCAAGGGTGGGATATTCCAAATTTGTACTCAATATATGTATAATATTCTTTTATTCTTTTACTTGCTTCAGTCATTTGACTGTGGCCATACTGGAGCACTACCTTAAAGGGTTTTGGGGACATAAACACACCAGCATTGGTTGTCAAGTGATGACGAGGGGACAAAGATAGATGCACATAAATATATACATATATTCATATATATGAGGGGGTTCTTTAAGCTTCCATCTACAAATCCACTCACAAGGCGTTGGTTGGCCTGAGACTATAATAGAAGACACTTGCCCAAGGTGTCACGTAGTGGGACTGAACCCAGGACCATGTGTAGTTGGGAAGCAAGCTTCTTACCACACAACGAAGCCTGTCATTTTTTTTAAAATTCAATTCTTTAAATTTTTTCCAAAAAGGGGGGTTGGATCATAACCCCAAAACATTGCTGTGATCTAGACAGCAGCAACTGTGCCATATATGTGTCAGTGTTTGAAGATACAATGATGATGATAATTTATTACATAAACAGCTGGTGAGGTGGGCAGGAGAGCGATCAATTATATCAACTCCAACCCAGTACTTGTTTCATTGATCCTGGAAATTAGAACAACCAAGTCGGCCTTGATAGGATTTGAATAAGAAAATGGAGACACTACAATAGTTCCAGCCTGTTGTGCTGATGGCACAAAACTACCACAATATTTAATATTGACATGAAAAACTTGACCTAAAAACAATATTCTGGTTTAGGAATCAGTTCAGGGTACACAAAACTGAAGCCTTAAAAAAAAGCAGCAGAACAGAGAACTTGCCAGTAGTTGTCATTCTGGTGGTCTAACAGGCCTATTGTAACTTATAAATACGTGTGCATGCACACACACACACACACACACACTATTTCAAAACTGCATGCAAAAACATGAAACAGTGTGGATGTCGCAATGTTCCATAGGTGTGGAAGGCAGGGAAGAAATCTAGGGAAAGAGTAGAAAATGAAATTACTGTGAAAGCTTTTAACAAGTATGGGATTTTTAATACACTTGATGGCACTAAATATGAAGCATTATTTGAAGACATTCATACCAACACCAAAAATGATGTGATCTGAGAAGGATGGCGCTGATGAACTTTCAAATTTTTAAGATGATTAAAGTTTCTTGTTACAAAACACTCATGACTAGAAAACTTACCTACGAAAATACTTTCTGCTTTCATCAAGCTAATTTTGTCTTTCATTTGAAACGTTTAACTACTATATTCAAGTTATGGTATATTTTCACTGTAAATGTCTGATTTTTTTTCTTCGTTTGCCAGTGTTTGCATTTCTACTTGTGTGTTGTTAAGCTGTGAATACACTAAAACATCCTTCTTTCAAATACTCCTTGGTGAAATGAGGTATACCTCTTATATGTCCATGAGCATCAACTAAGATATCAACATCTCTCTGTTTGGTGCTACTAGCAATCATGCCATCCACTGACCCTTATACAACAATAAACGACAGGAACAGAGTGCATTCTAGTTTTTAGAATAAGTACACTACATCCCTGTATTTTGTAACAGGCAAATAAAGGATTCATACTTGGAAGGACTTTGGCTGTAAAACGCTGCTTTAATGGTGACAAGTTAATTTGGGGGTACACTTTTTGATAAAATTAACAAGACAAAATATTGAAACAAACGTTGATACCAGACTTATCTCGAACCTCTACATAGCATGTATATCTATACAGGTTGTTTCAACATGTGTAGATATATATGCTATGTGTAGATCTGACAATTTTTTTTCATTCCTTTGAGGAGGGTGGAGAAGATTATGCTGTTCCTATTATTCGCAGTGCTATTCATAATGGGAAAATTGTTTCCAAAATAAAGCTAAATTAGCAGAAAGAATAAAGAGCGAGGGGAGGGGAAAGTGCAGTGGGGCAGTACAGTACAGTAATCATTTATTTATTGTAAACAAGTGAGAAAATGATTGAACTCATGGAGAGATGGTTCAGGATTTAATAGCTAGCTCTTCACAGTTACAAATTATCACAAACACAGACAACCACTCATAAACGACTTTCCGAGAAAAAAAGTTTCAAATAAGATATTGCACAGATTGAACACATCACCACATGGTTTGGTATTTAATAGCTCTTAACCTCAGAATACCACTTCCTTCCAACACACACACACACACACACACACACACACATACAACTTACTGAAAGAAAAGTAAATGATATTTGATTACTTAAAAGCTCTTGATGTAGTTTTTTTTAAAAGGTTACAGATAACATCAATAAACATACACACACAATGGACATCAACCTGCTAGAAATAGTGGTCAAGTTTCCCTCAAAAATCACTGACAATCCATTCCACCATCTTTAACAGGATGGTCATGTTGGAATGCCTGTCGTCATAAAGTCTGTTGGATCAGGAATCACTTCAGGTTAAATAGAGAACTCCCATCTCCTGGTACACACACACATACCAGATTCAAACATACATTAACTCCAACACACACACACACACACATGGAAATTTGCTTTCACACAGTGAAACTTGGCCGCTCAAAAATATACACACATGCTCATCAAATTTATGCATGTATACACACACCTACTCACCCACACACTAACTCTCATATGCATAAAATACAAATTCTCCCACTACACATAGACATGTCACTATCGCATTAACTTATATACATACACACACACACAATGTTATGTATTCTGAATCACATATGTTCTCACATATACAAGAAAACAACACAACACATGCATATATACACTGTAACCCTTTCACACCACATAACAAACATACTTCCATAAATACACAATTACATGTATCTATACATACATACATACATACATGCATACATACATAATCATCATCATCATCATCATCACAACCATTATTTTTTAACATCCACTTTTCCATACATTCATATACATATATGCATACACAAATACACATATAGAAACATACACACACCTTTAAGTTAATGTGAGAACATCTCATGGTTGCTCAAATGGTTAGAAATAGCAGTCAAATCTTTATTGCATTACATCAACAGCCTCAAAAAAACGAAGGCACTGGATAATGCATGTAGTTCTGGGTCTCCTGAACTTGGAACTATACATATATATTACTCTACAGACAAACACCATATATTTTGATGCCGCTACATTTGAATGTGAGTGCAAGTCACACAACCCTACAACATTAACACATGTACAAAGACAAAATTGTATCGCTAGACCCACATATTTTCGCATGTATACTGAAACAATTTCACTTACATACACACACACACACACACATTTTACATACACCTACTGTACTCATTATAATTATGTAGATCTTTTTTTTGGGGGGGGGATGTAGGTAAAACTAATATTGTATGCATTGTAAGAATGTGTGAAATCTGTTTTCTTCATCAGTTTAATTCATATAAAATCATAACATCTACTACCTGCTGAGTCCTTG
>NC_068982.1:173046517-173049637 GCF_001194135.2 Octopus bimaculoides | reverse complement strand
TATATATATACGGCGGGCTTTTTCAGTTTCCATCTAACAAATCCACTCACAAGGTTTTGGTCAGCCTGGGGCTAGTAGAAGATACTTGCCCAAGGTGCCACACAGTGGAACTGAACCCAGAACCATGTGGTTGGGAAGCAAGCTTCTTGCCACACAGCCACGCCTGTGCCTACTACTTAGTAATTCTTTCTACAAGAAACAGAAGGCCTGAAATTTTGTAGGGAGGAGTTCAATAATAACATCAATCCAACTGGTATGCGTTTGATCAACTCTTAAAATGATGTAACGCAGAGTTAACCTCGGAGGAATTCAGAATGTAAAGTCTGAAGAAATGACACAAAACATTTTGTCTTGTGTGCTAACTTTGGTTCATTGCAAAGTTTGTAAACCAGACAATGGTTAGTACAAGTCTGGTGTATGATTTATCAACCCTTTAAAAGGTGCTATGAGAGTAGAGCTTATCTTCAATTTGTGTGTGAAAGGATTAGCAGTGTGTGTGTGTGTGTGTGTGTGTGTGTGTGAGAGCGAGTGTGTGTGTGCATATCCGTATCCTTATAGGTATTAAGAGATGTGAATAAAATAGATGGAGGAGAAGGAGAAAACAAGGGCTAGGTGATGATAAGACAGGGGAAGGTTGGTGAAATGAATGAGGTTGGGCAAGGAAGAATATATATATATATATATACTAGGAGCTGAACCACAAGCACTGAATAACCCTCAGCTACATCACAAGAAAATATCTTTCTCAGAATGAAGTTGATGTATTTCTTCATTTAGATGGCACACTGGTTGCCTAGCACCCTCCCTGCCAAATTACGTGTAACACAAACATCGCACATGTGTATATGCACACAAGTGTAAGTACATGCATGAGCTGATGTGAATGTGCATCATCACATACATTGTTTACATAAATACACCTGCATATGCGTGTATATTTATCCTTTATCTTTTACTTGTTTGTCATAAGACTGCTGCTGCTGCTGCGAAGAATATTAATCAAACAAATCGACCCCAGGACTTGTATTTATTAAAGCATGAAACTTATTCTATCGGTCTCTTTTTGGCCAAACCATTAAGTTTACAGGGCTGTAAACACATCAACAACCATTGTCGAGCAGTTGTTGGGAACAAACACAGACACTAAAACACACACACTCATGACAAGCTTCTCTCAGTTTCTGAGGTTATAGTACAGGGGTGGGGAAACTTTTTAGTGTAGCAGACAAACATTTCCAAAAAAAAAAAACCAAAAAAAATCCGTGTGTGGATCACAAGTTCTAACTCTCATATTTGTGTAAATCTTGTATATATATCTATGTATAATTTGAGACATATTAATAAAGATAAGTTTAACGTTAAATTAATGCATAACATCTTCATTAATGTCACCACTGAATTTAGGAGGTTTACATTACTTATGAGGCATTCTATATTTTTCAGCTAGAGCGTAGTTGGGTTTCAAAGGGATATGTTTTATAGTGAAAACAAAATTTCCTTCCAAATGGCAATTGCCAGACGATTTTCTGTTTGAGTCTAACCGTTTTAAGTCGTAGTGGAAACACGACTTATGTCGCAAATAGGCATATGAGTATTGTATAAAGTTTATAATTAAAAAATTTACTATATTTTGTACATGTAAGTATACCAGCCTGTGGGCGCAATTGTGCCTGCAGGCGGGGATTTCCCCAGAAGACATTTGCACCAAGGTGCCATACAGTTGGACTGAGCCTGAGACCATGAGCTTACAAAGCTAACTTCTTACCACACAGCCACACCAGCACCTGTTTACATACATATATGTATAAACATACAAGTATGTGTGTGAGTGTCTGTGTATGTTATACGCATATATATACTGAAGTAGGTAGTAGATACACCAGCAAAATCAGTTTGGATGAGTTTTCTTTAACAGTCACCGAAATGAGTGGCTAAACTAGTGAAGTCAGTTGTTGAGGTTTTAAGTACATTCTTCTTTACTATATTGCACAATCTAGCAATACTAGTGGTGACCCCACTGAAGAATTTTCTATCTGCTTATGCAGCAGGCTGAGAGTATTGAAACTCTGTGTAGTTGGCAGCAAGCTATCCGAGTAATTCTTTATCACAAATCTATGCAAGCAAATCAGGGCTACTTTACAACAAACTGTAACACTAAATTTTTCAAAATAAACATGACAATAACAATTTCTAAAATAGGTACAAGGTTATGAATTTTAGGGAAGAGTACAACAAATCATTGGACTCCAATACTTGATTAGTACTTCATTTTAGAGATCCTCAAGGAGAGGAGCATAGTTGACACTACAGAATTTTGAATGTTGAACATTAAAAGGGAAATAACTAAATAGTGATTTCAAATTTTGGAACAAAGCTAGTGATTTTGGGAAGAGGAGTCAGTCAATTACACTGACCCCAGTGCTCAAATGGTACTTATTTTATCAACCCTAAAAGCATGAAAGGCAAAGTTAACCTTAGCAGAAATTGAACTCGGAATGCAAAGACAGATAAAATGCTGCTAGGCATTTCTGCCCGGTGTGCTAACAATTCTGCCAGCTTGCTACCTTAGGAAACAAACTAAACATTACAATGCAATTTGGCTGATACTTTGTCGATTCTACAACACAATATTCAATAATGGGTCCTTACATTGGCTCTAGAGCTGTGTAAGCAATTAAATCAATAGCCAGTACTTGAACATAGCTGGTAAATTTTTCTTCCGGAAGGAGAAAAAAATCACAGTTGAACCCAAATAGGAGTTGAACTTTTAACTTCAGTTGATGAATGATAGCACAGCAAGTAACGAATGCAAACATAAGGCCGACACTTCAGGAAAGACAGAGTTTATACAAATGACCCATATCTATAAATGGTACTTAAAAGCAGGGTACCTTCTATTACTTGGGGGGGGGGGGTTGTTATTGGACTGTGGTCCATGCTGGAGCACCACCTTGGCTACATATCTGGTACTTCACGAAAGAGGGTACCAGCATATGGCTGGTATGTGTTTTATCAAGATCTAGCCAACACAGAAAATATGTGGGAGTTTGTTAATGACAATAATTATTTCAATCATTATTTGATTCTTCCATGCACATCTTTGCAGAGAATCGGCGGGGG
>NC_068982.1:173044347-173046482 GCF_001194135.2 Octopus bimaculoides | reverse complement strand
GGGGGGGGGGGAGTGGTTGAAACTGCACTCATTTGACCCTTACACTCTACTCCACACACTTCTAAACCAATATGTGATGTGACTGATAACCTATATTTTGCTGACAGAGAACAAAGCTCAATACTGCTATGGGTTTGATGAGGTACACTACTGCCATTCTGGCTATACAACCACCATCACCACTACTACTATTTTGATATACTCATTACTCTTTTACACGTTTCAGTCATTTAAGTGCGGCCATGCTAGAGCACTGCTTTTAGTTGAAGAAATTGACCCTTGGACTTTATATGTATGTATGTATGTATGTATGTCGTCGTCGTCGTTTAACGTCCGCTTTCCATGCTAGCATGGGTTGGACGATTTGACTGAGGACTGGTGAAACCAGATGGCTACACCAGGCTCCAATCTGATTTGGCAGAGTTTCTACAGCTGGATGCCCTTCCTAACGCCAACCACTCAGAGAGTGTAGTGGGTGTTTTTACGTGTCACCCGCACGAAGGCCAGTCAGGCAGTACTGGCAACGGCCACGCTCATCTCGCTCGAGAAACCTCATGTGTCACCCGCACAAGAGCCAGCCCAGGGGCACCGGCAACGATCCCGTTCGTATACGATGGGTTTCTTTCAGTTTCTTATTCCTTTATTGCCCACAAGGGGCTGAACAGAGGGGACAAACAAAGACAGACAAAGGGATTAAGTTGATTACATCGACCCCAGTGAGGAACTGGCACTTAATTTATCGACCCCGAAAGGATGAAAGGCAAAGTCGACCTTGGCGGAATTTGAACTCAGAATGTAAAGACAGACGAAATACCGTTAAGCATTTTGCCTGGCGAGTTAACGTTTCTGCCAGCTCGCCGCTTTCTTTCAGTTTCTTTCTACCAAATCCACTCATAAGGCTTTGGTCAGCCCGAGGTTATAGTAGAAGACACTTGCCTAAGGTGCCACACAGTGGGACTGAAACCGGAACCATGTGGTTGTGAAGCAAGCTTCTTACCACATAGCCACGTCTGATATAAGTACAGGCATGGCTGTGTGGTGATAAGTTTACCAACCACTTGGTTCTGTGTTCAGTCCCATTGTGTGGTACCTTGGGCAGGTGTTTTCTACTATAGTCTTGAGCTGACCAAACCCTTGTGAGTGGATTTAGTAGAAGGACACTGAAGGAAGTCTGTCATATGTACGTGTGTGTATGTGTGTACACCTTTCTGTTTGCCTACTTTCCTCACTCAACTGATCTTGGCTCATGTCCCCATAATGTAGTAGTTCGGTAAAATGAAAATGCTAAAATAAGCAGCAGGGTTTATAAGTGTAAGTATACAAGGCAGTGCACAAGCATGGCTGCCATACAATGACTGAAGCAAGCATAAAGACATATATCTTCTACATCAGACTCTAACAAACAAACAAACAAACAAACAAACAAAAAAAGAAAGAAAGAAAACGAGCAACAACAACCACAACCACCATGACAATAATCCACTTAGAACGAGGATAATTCTAGATTATAATTGTAATTTGCACAGCTTCACTGAGTTTATAAAACTGGCCGCTCTCCCTAGTAGCAGCAGTAACACTGCCACCGCCACTACCACTACTACCACCACTATCATTACTAGTGCTGCCTCCTACACCAATGAAACATGATTTCTCAGCAATCAACAGGCAGACATTAGAGATTGATGCATTTTAGCAATCCTAATGATAGCACACACATACACACCCTTGGGGCATGTTCATATGTTTACATGTACGATGTGTGTGTGTGCATGTATGCCAATCCAATAATAGAACACCCCCCCCCTTCCACGTCTTGTACATGTACATATACAGTCTGCCTATTTGATCAGACAACTGGGTCAGCACTTACACTATGTCTTATAAATACATATATATGTAAATATATATATATATATATTTATTATAATGTTCCCATTTCATATTTAAGGCCATTGCTGTGAATGCCTATATGTATGTGTGCGTATATGATGTGAGACTGTTTCTATGTTATTTCTGTATAATTTCATAGTAGCATATCAGGCCTGAGTGTCTTTTAAGTATAATATGACCAAATATGTAAGTAATTTGTAACATACACACACACACACACATATATCTATATATATATATATATA
>NC_068982.1:173038652-173044213 GCF_001194135.2 Octopus bimaculoides | reverse complement strand
TATATATATATATATATATATATATATATATATATAAGGCAATGTAAAAGGAATTCTTTTAACCTCATTAGAAAGGAAACTCTCTAGTGCAACAGAAGTGACTATTATTCTTTGTTGCGGTGTGCACCAGAAGATGATTGGATGTGATGAGTAGCAAGATCTATCCAACCCATCTCAGTATGGAAAAACATGCATAAAATGATAACGTCATGTATCAAAGTGAAAATGGCTCTATGTGATATCAGAATCATACTGCGTGTACAGACAGCCAGGAGCTTAGACATGCTTTTTCATTGCTAACAACAACAACAACAACAACAATAATAGTTTCAAATTTTTCCACAAGGGCAGCAATTTTGGGGAGGGGATGAGTCGATCACATTGACCCCAGTGTTCAACTGGTGCTTATTTTATCGACCCCAAAAGGATGAAAGGCGGGCTCGACCTCTGCAGAATTTGAACTCAGAATGGGGCGATGGGCGGAATTACAGCTAAGGATTCTATCCAGCATGCTAACAATTCTGCCAGCTCACCACCTTAATAATAATAATAATAATGATAGTTTCAAATTTTAATGCAAGTCCAGCGGTTTTAAAGGGACTGTGTCAGTCAATTAAAATGACCCCCATTGCTCATCTGGTACTTGCTTCATTGACCCCGAAAGGATGAAAAGCAAAGTTGACCAGAACAGGATTTGTATTCAGAATAAAAAGAGCTGGAAGAAATACTGCTAAGCATTTTGTCCTATGTGCCAATGACTCAGCCAGTTTGCTGCTTTTCCCACCACCACCACCACCACCAATAATAATAATAATAATACAGGCTACAACAAATAGTCTGCTTAAAACCATAGATTTGCTTGTCAGTTGTTTGACCGTAACCAGTTGAGCATGTCCCTTAGTGGCTGATGGTATGTGCATCTCTGATCACAAGCTGTAGTGGGGGAGCATCATAGCCATGTGTTGAAAGGAATTCTTTGGGGTTTGGATAATTTACCTTTGGAAACATGGGTGTTTTGTCCTTAAACAACCCTTATTCATGGGCTACTCAACCTGAAGAAAATTCTAACTGGGCCCCACTTGTAAAGTCATGTGCTGTTTACCTTGATATGAGATCACTATGTTGTGCACATATAGCTGCAATGCATGTGCCTGGTGTACCCTTATCAGACAGGTAGTCATGATGGGTAATATTGGGTTTTGTATATTTTGTCACTTTGATGGCATGCACTGCTCTCTCACTCAATAATAATAATAATAATAATATTGAACATTACTATTGAGGTGGCAAAGTGGCAGAATTGTTAGCTTGCCGGGTAAGATGCTTAGCAGCATTTTTTCTGTCTTTACATTCTGAGTTCAAATTCTACCAAGTTAGACTTTACCTTTCATCTTTCCAGGGTCAATAAAATAAGCACCTGTTGAACACAGGGGCTCGATGTGATTGACGTACCCCCACCCGTGAAACTGTTAGCCTTGTGTCAAAATCTGAAACCATTTATCATTATTATTATTACTATCATTATTTCTTTTATTGCCATAGGGACATCAGATGAGGAATGCATTTAGAAAGACAGTTAACAATTGTGTAAGGGTTTACACAAAAGATGAAGGGGATAAAATTTGTTCTAATTCAGACACAAGTCTAGCAATTTTGAGGGGAATATCGGCCCTAAACAGATGAAGGGCAAAGTTGACCTCAATAGGATTCTATCGCAAAATGTAAAGGATTGGAACAAATACTGCAAGATATTTTCTGATACTTTAATAACTTGCCACTCTGTTGATGATGATGATAAGAATAATAATAGTCATCATCATCATCGTTTAAGGTCTGCTTTCCATGCTAGCATGGGTTGGACGATTTGACTGAGGACTGGTGAACCAGATGGCTACACCAGGCTCCAATCTGATTTGGCAGAGTTTCTACAGCTGGATGCCCTTCCTAACACCACAGTAATAATAAAAATGGTTTAAAATTCAGGCAAAAGGCCAGTAATTTAGGGGTAGGGGGTAAGTCGATTACATTGAGCTCCCAGTGTTCAACTAGTATTTATTTTATTGACTTGGAAAGGATGAAAGGCAAAGTCAACCTTGGTGGAATTTGAACTCAGAATGTAAGGACAGCCGAAATACTGCTAAACATTTTACCCAGCATACTAAAGATTCTGCCAGCTCACAGAGGTACATCTATTACATAACTATTTGTATAAAGAATATAGTAAATAGATAACTATTGGCTTGCTCACATTTGCTACTAGACCCAGGAACATATGCATAGTGGACTGTGTTAGTTCTAAAGAATTAATTTTGACCAAATCCTTAGCTGTGTCACAACACAAAAATTGGTCATGAGTCACTTCACATGAAATGCTTAAAGGCTAGTCATAGAAAGGGGCTTGTTCATGGTTTATTCTGTCTATGTGTTCTTTGAATGAATGTGCAAACAAGTTTGTTTGTAAAGTGTGTGTGTGTGTATGTGCGTGCGCATGCCTAAAGTATGTTTAAAATTAAAGCTGAAACACAGCTATGGGCTATCTACATAATACTGAATTTTCATACGCATCAGCCAAAACACACACACACACACATACACAGTGCATGTGTATAGCATACGTGTATGCATGCACGCAGCTATAGAATGAACACACATAACCTTTATACTAAAAAGAAGCAGTAAACAAGAGAGAGAAAGAAGGAAATGAAAGAGTGGATGCAGAAGGAAAATGCGATAGGGAGGGCACACTGAAGACACAAAGAAAGTAGAAGAGGTAAAAAGGGGGGGGGGGGAAGAGACAGAAGAGTGACACTATCGCATCATCCATCATCATCATCAGTTTCTAATCTCACTTTCTATGACGGCATCAGTTTGGATATGATACAAAAAGAGAGCAGGCTAAGGTATATTCCACAGAAATACCATGACCTTCTCTGTGAATGTACATGTGTGTGTGCACACGAGACAAGCATAACCATAATACTGCAAATGTAATTGTTTGCAGGTGCGTGCATGTACTTATACACATAGATGCACATATGTACTTTGCGTGCACATGTGCTTTGTATGCGAGTCCATATATATGCATGTGAAATGAAAATATTAAACGAAAATTCATATTAGCTTACTGATGTACATACCCCTATATATATATATATATATATATATATATATATATACACATGCACACACACACACTCGAATGTATATGCTCACTCACAAATATATGCATGTATTTGGTTTACAGTTGCACATGAGTGCATGTATAATGTGTCAACACCATTGACTATATGCCTATGAATATAGAAATACACGAGCATTGCATATGTGAATGTATTTATACAATATTTCTTATGGTTTTTTTTTTTTTACCTTTTTTACACATTGCTGTCTGCATGCTACGCATGTATAAATGCACGTACAGGTTTGCAAAACTGCCTAAGTCTGTTTGTCTATCTGCTGATATATAATAATATTAATAATACTATGCGAATGATCAAGATGATGACCACAGTGGTGAGGTAGGGGAATGGAGGATACCACTCAAACTGATGGGGAAGGTGCTGGTGGTAGTAACAGTGATGGTTTTATTAAACAAAAAAAGAGCCAGAGATGCAGGAGACAGACAAACAGACAGACCAGAGTCTAGCCATCGCCCTTTTATTTAGACAGACAAGACAATCTGATAGATCGACCACTGGCAGGGGAGGGGTTTGGTGGCACAGATGAGATTTCTTGGTTACATTACTATCTGTAGTAATAGTTATAATAGTAGTAGTAGTAGTAGCAGCAGCAGCAGCAGCAGTTAGAATCCACAAGAGGTGAAGAGGGAGTAGGACAACACAGCATTAATATAAGGGACTATGTTGTTTACACTAATATCAATAACAGTAGTAGTAGTAGCAGCAGTAGGGCAATAGTAGTAGGTGTAATAGTAGCAGCTTTAGTATCTTTAAACGACCATCATTAGTAAGGTTATCTTGACATTTCAAGGATTCATTGTAAAGCACGCAAGTTAGTAGCGGTAGTAATAGTAGTAGTAACAACAATAATTATATTAATATAAATCCTCATCCTCATTATTATTATTATTATTATTATTAAATATAAGGATAATGGAGTGGCAGAAATAGCAGAGTGCTGGACTACACTAAACACTACTTTTCATTTCTCGATGGTCTTAGTTCAAACCACAATGAAATCAACTTCACCCATCAATACTTTTAACTATGATTAGCAATTGTTAGTCAAACACTTGGATCGATTGAATCATTTATTATGACTATGTGCAAACTCCAATATATCATTAGTGTTATTAGGATGCTTGAAACAACTATTATTATTAGTATTATTATTATTGGCGAGTTGGCAGAATTGTTAGCATGCCGGAAAAAATGCTTAGTGATATTTCATCTGTTTTTACGTTCTGAGTTCAAATTCCGCCGAAGTTGACTTTACCTTTTTCATCCTTTCAGGGTCAATAAATTAAGTACCAGTGAAACACTAGGGTCGATGTAATCGACTGGTCCCCTCCCACAAAATTTCAGGCCTTGTGCCTATGGTAGAAAAGATTATTATTATTATTATAGACATCACACAGTATACAATTTTGTGAGGTGTTGATTGAAAATATTGTGTCTACCGGGAGTTTGTACTGTTTGTCAATTCACGACAAGCACCTCAGACAGACAGTACTTTACGCAATATGCATGCAGTTCTGAGTAATGCCGACTTTTGCAAAACAAACCTAGATTGTAGGGTATTTCTAAAGTTTTCAGATGTTTTTTACAGATTGGGTGGGACAAAAAAAAAAAAATAATAATAATAATTATAATTATTATTATTATTATTATTATTATTATTATTATTAAAGCGTTGAGATGGCAAAATTGTTAGCATACTGGACAAAAAACTTAGCTGCATTTCGCCTGACTTCATGTTCTGAGTTCAAATTCTGCTGAGGTTGACTTTTGCCTTTCATCCTCTCAGAGTCAATAAAATAAGTACCATTTATGCGCTGGGGTCAATGTAATCAATTAAACCCCTACCACAGAATTTCAGGCCTTGTGCCTATATTAGAAAGGATTATTACAATTTTTAAGGCAGTGAGCCATCAGAACTGATAGTGTGTCAGACGAAATGCTGAGCAGTGTTCGTTCTGGCTTTTTATGCTCTGAGTTCAAATCCACTAAATCGACACAGCCCTTCGCGTGGGTCGGTAAAACGAGTACCAGTTGAATACTGACTGGGGTTGATGTAATTGATTAGCCCCAACCCTAACAAATTTCAATCCTATAGTAGGATTATTATAATCCTTATTATCATCGTCATCACCAAGGTGGCAAACTGGGAGAAGCATTAGCATACTGTGCAAAATGCTTAACAGCATTTCACCCATCTTTATGTTCTGAGTTCAAATTCCAACAAGGTTGACTGTCAGGGTCAATAAAATAAGTACCAGTTGAACACTGGGGGGGTCATTATAATTAACTTATTTCTTCCCCGATATTGATGGCCTTGTGCCAAAATTTGAAACCATTATTATTATTATTATCATTATTATT
>NC_068982.1:173033169-173038231 GCF_001194135.2 Octopus bimaculoides | reverse complement strand
TTTTTTTTTTTTTTATTATTATTATTATTATTATTATTATCATCGGGCTGGCAGAACTGTTAGCATGCTGGACAAAATGCTTAGTGGTGTTTCACCTGTCGCTAAGTTCTGAGTTCAAATTCTGCTGGGGTGTACTTTGCCTTTTATCCTTTTGGGGTCGAGAAATTAAGTACCAGTGAAATACTGGGGTTGATGCAATTGACTAGCCTCCTTCCCCCACATTTCAGGCCTTGTGCCTATAGTAGAAAGGATTATCATTATTATTATTATTATTTAAGCTGTAGTAGGATTTTTAGTAACCACAGTATTTGATCTTATAATGAATTGTATATGTGAACATATCTTTCTCTCTCTCTCTCTTTCTCACACACACACACACACACACACACACAATATAAATTAAAGTTGTTTGTGTCATGTAAACATGCATGAATCTGAAATGGAGCACAAAATGTTGGCAAACAATGAACTTATGCTTTTGATCTTTTTCTCTCTCCAGTCTCCATGGACACAGGATCTAATTACAGCAAGTGCAGAACACAGTAATACTGATTGTTAAACTTGACATATTCCCATTACCATGAAATAGTTTTAAGGAGTGGGTTGGTGGAAAGTGGAGTGTGGTTTGAAAGAATTTTGTTGATATTGCTATTGTTGTTTAACCCTGGGCGTTGATCCAGCAGGCCTATGATCAAGGGTGTTCCACTGCTAACTAATCTGTCAACTTAAGATGGTAGGTTTGATTTGAGGCAAATTTGGTTCCTGTTTCTAGATTATAGAGGCTCTTTAATAGAGTGTGAAAACTGTCATACAAGCATTACAACACAACAAATCAACCAACTGCCACTAGTGGATAATTGGTATGCACTTGTGTGTGTGTATTATCCTGCCTCACACACACAATATAAATAATACACACATAGTGCATAGGAGTCATGTATTACAAGTGCAAATTAATTCTTAACCCTGATTCACACATCCACTGAAAATTGCTAGTGTCCATTTGGATATCCACAAAGAACCATGGTATGGATTAAATTTCACAGTTACTCCACCCAATAACATACAAACATATATGAAGGAGAGGGGGAGAGGAAGAGAGAGTGTGTGAGTCTATGGCTAGTAACCCTTTCAGAATCAGCAGTAAATGCCAAGAGAGTGTAACAGCAACAAAATCGTTCAACTATCACAGTAGCAAAAGCTGTTGTTAATACAGAAATATAGTTTCACAGCAATAGAATGACTACTAACCACTTCAACTACTACTGGTGCTGCTGCTAAATACTCTAAGCCGGTTAATTCACTTAACCCTTCCATCAGCTAATAACAGCAACTCGTATAAAATGGCTACTACTTCTACTACTGATGCTATTAGTTACTTGTATTAACTATTGCTAACTGTTACATCAGTGTTGTCGCTCAACTTGCTTCATGCAGTAATAGCAAACAGATTTCCCCATAAGATCTAACTCCCAACTACACCTTGAAATTATTGGAAGACAGACAAACTTAGGGTTCTTAAAATTTTGGACAAACTGGCTATGATTTGAGTATCAAATAGGGAAAGAACTTTGATCAGTTGCTTTCTTTGGTTTCTATAAGCATACTGAAACAAAGTTTCTAGTATAAAATCTTCCAAATTTTAAAAAGAATCTTCAGTAGTCTAAACAACATGCCATCTGGTTTTAATACTACTGTCAGTTATTTAGTCCTTGGGTGCCTGGATTGCCCTTAACTTCCATATGTTCTGGGTTGGCTAGTTAACCAGACCAGCCTCACTTGTCTGGGGCAGACAGTAAGGATCAGAAGAAGTGACCTTCTTCATCTGACAATCAGGAACTTGTAAGGAAATAATCAGATTGGAGGTTAAAACAGAAAGATTCTGTGTGCTGAGCAGTAATGTGAAGCAAGGATCAACATTTTAAGACAGGGGCTTTCTTTCATAAACCCTTTAAACCAACCACATCCAGCCCAAATAATCTACCTGTTTAAAGTCACACCTACCCAAACAATGTTCTCTAAAATTAAATAATTACATCATCAAAATCTCAAAGCTAGGAGATAATGCATGGGTTAATTAAAAAAAACAATGTGACTATATAAGTTTCACATTTAACAGAATAATTTGAATGCTAAAAGGTTAAGGCAGTGACTTTCTTTCATGCACACCTCATTGCCTCCAGTTTGTTTAACTGTTCAAGAGATTGGCCATGTTTTTTTTCCCTATGGTTTAATTACTAGAGCAAAAGTGATACTTTTGAAGCTAATAGACAAAAGAAACAAGAAACCCTCCCTCATGGATTGTTACAGTAGGAAGAATCACATTAATATGTTTAGTTAGTATCAGATGGGAGGCAATGGACTAAGTTTCATATACTTGACAGAGAAAAAGAAAAGAAAAAAACCCCCCTTTTCAAGGACCTTGGCAGAGTACACTCGGCAATTTACTGAGTGATGATTGGGGTATTACAGAATATATTGAACATGTGAACCCAAACCAAGAGATCAGATAGCTACCTTATCTGTATCTGTTTGCATATATATCATATTATTTTAATGATAAACTGGAGCCCTTCTTGTTAAACATATGACTAGCAACATCCCTCACAAGGGAGGACCTTAGTTTTATGTTTACTTATTTTTAGGGGAACCTTGCCAGAGCACTCACCTCATGCCCACTGCCTGTTCACCACTGAGTCAGCTTAACCTTCTTTGCCGAGAAAATCCATGCATTTCCAGCCATTTCTAAACTTGAATGTAAGATGTGTGTTTATATACACACACGGATACAAACATCATCATTTAATGTCCATTTTCCATGCTGGCATGGGTTGGACAAACATATATGCACATACATAAGTACATACACACACATACATATATAAATACACACACACATATATATATAAAATGTACATATGCTCATATACACTTTGCATAAGCCTGTGTGTGTGTGTGTGTGTGCACATGGTTAATAAACACACTATAATTAATCTCTTCTTCTCCACACTTTAATGGGATTACCTTTATATCCCATTGAAAACGTTTGCCAACCTGTAAAGCATCAATAGCATTCCAACTAATATAGACAAAGCTACACGCACACACAAAAGGAGAAACGTGTGTGTGTGTGTGTGTGTGTGTGTGTGTGTGTGAGAGAGAGCCCAATGATACATAAATACTCAGAAATATGCAGTAAAGACAAAATTGTAGCTTTCTCATTCTTATAAATATATATATCTATGTCATCATCATCATTTAACATCTGTTTTCCATGCTGGTATGGGTTGGATGGTCTGACAGGAGTTGGCAAGCCAGAAGTTTGCACCAGGCCTCACTGTCTGTTTTGGAATGATTTTTATGGCTAGATGCCCTTCCTAACACCAACCGCCTTGCAGAGTGGACTGAGTGCACCAGTGAGGTCATGGTTTTTACGGCTGAATGCCCTTCCTAATGCCAACCACTTGATAGAGTGGCCCGTGGCCAATAGTGTTATATAGTAGCAATGTAGACAAATACAGGTATATCAAATACCATACAGCATAAATTCTTGATTTATTGAAAGTTAGCTCCATCTCTAAAAATTATGTCATAATTATGAAATGGCAATTGAGATCAGCTTCATAGGAGACAAGTGGAAACAATTTCAAGTGTTTTCTAAAACTGAGATGTCATTAAAGTAAAGGACAGTCATAGACATCTATTTTGTCTCAGAAGACATCATCATCATCAACAACATCATTTAACATCCATTTTCCATGCTGGCATGGGTTGGACAGTGTCAGAGGGACTAGCTAAGATAGAAGACTGCATCAGGCTTCACTGTCTCGATAGGGTTTTTACAGCATTCGCATGATAATTATCCTACCCTATTTAATAGTAAGTAGCCTGACAAAAATGTCATCCATCCATGAGACTAACAAGAAATTGGAAGCCTAGATATCTGTAGTAGACAGTTCTTCCTAGCAAGTTTTAAGGCCTCAATTTACCAGCATCTTCATATCTCCCTTGGATATTCTTGGTAGTTGAGTTCCCAATATCCACAGCAGATGTGAGAGAAAGACCATTACAGAGTGGATAGAACTGCACTTAATTCAGTGGAGTGGCTGCATGGATGATGGTGAAAAAGAAAAACAATACTATAGGGCAGAATCCATACAGGTCAGTGCTGCTGGAAGTGATACATTTGAAAAAGGCTAAAATAACTGTAATCTGGAGTTGACAGCTGATGAAGGGAGTGTTCTGCAGAGCAGGATGCATCTAAAATAACACACACACACACACACACACACACACATAAGAGGTTTGCTTTGTGACAATTTAATTCAGTTTGATGCCACTGTGTAGCATATTGAGCATCTTCCATTTTAGCCTCAAGGTGACCAATGCTTTGAGTGGAATTTGGTATATGAACTGGGTAGAAGCCTGTTTTGTAATGTGTGTGTGTGTGTGTATCTGCCTGTGTTTGTATTCATGCTTACTGGTGTAAAAGGGCTCCAAGCTATGTCAAATCTGTAACTTAGTGCTTTGATAAAATAAGTACGAAACTGAAATAAGTAATGGTGTTAACATGATCAGTTAACACTCTTACTAATGGTACCCCAGGATGGCCAGTTTGGCTGAAACCAGCAAAAGAATAAAGGAATACAATATCAAACTGAATATGGATTATTACTCTAGTTACAAGCAAAGAGAATAGTCAACACTTATCATGAGGAGTATGTTTATGTGAGTCAGCACATCTATATATCTTATTTATTTAAAAATTTCAATTTACTTGACATGTTCAGCTGTGAGAGGACAGCAATTCTAATAATATAACTGGAAAATTTCATCCTTTAAATAACAACCCATCTAAAACTAGTTCTAGGCTGTGTGGTAAGTAGCTTGCTTACCAACCACATGGTTCCGGGTTCAGTCCCACTGCGTGGCACCTTGGGCAAGTGTCTTCTACAATAGCGTCGGGCCGACCAAAGCCTTGTAAGTGGATTTGGTAGATGGAAACTGAAAGAAGCCCGTCGTATATATACATATATATATATACATATATATATATATATAT
>NC_068982.1:173030608-173032931 GCF_001194135.2 Octopus bimaculoides | reverse complement strand
GTATGTTTGTGTGTCTGTGTTTGTCCCCCCACTAACATCGCTTGACAACCGATGTTGGTGTTTTTACGTCCCCGTAACTTAGCGGTTCGGCAAAAGATACCGATAGAATAAGTACTAGGCTTACAAAGAATAAGTCCTAGGGTCGATTTGCTCGACTAAAAGGCACTGCTCCAGCATGGCTGCAGTCAAATGACTGAAACAAGTAAAAGAATAAAAAGAGTAAAAAATAAAAAAAATAAAAAAACTTCATACATCTGGATTTAAAACTTCCCATCATATCTTAAGCTTTGAAACATCTGTCTTGCTCCATGTGAAACTTCATCATGAAAGAGCTAGTTTCCTTTAACTCCTCTCCAAATTCTTAAAAATTATCAACATTAACTGAAACACTGGCAAATGGTCCAGCATAACCTGAACCCTCTGGTTGAAACTAGAAGGGAATACAAATGATTAAGAATATAGTCCCAAAAGGGTTATATCCTAAATATAAAGGAAATGATCACAAACAGCCACATAAAATAAGAACGGAAGGCTGAAATAACATCCAGGGGGCTAACAATCAAGATGTGGGTCCTGACTTTATAGTGCTAGTGATAGCCAATAGTATTAGACCATAAAATGGAATATAAGTGCAAAGTAAAGGTACGTATGTATGTGTGCTTGAACCGTAAATTAGCTGGCAGTGGTGGCGTGATATTAGTCACTTGCAAAAGGCTAGTGTACCATCCAGGAGTGTAACTTCCAGTCCATTGAATTCTGAAGCTAAGTACCAACTGTTCCAGTTGGACATGAAAGTGTGCAAAAGGACAAATCAACTTACTGAATCCTCTCAAAATGATGCCAATAACCATTTCAAGATTTCAGTTCCTTCATTTGATATTATGTCAAAAGAGACAACCCTAGTTGTCTCAACATAAAACATTATTTATTGTCTATTATTATTCATCCAATCATGTGACATGATTCTATCACGTGATGTTTTCCTACTCCCACATCATTTATCATATAGCTTGCACCTATTCATCCAATCGTGGAGGCGCAATGGCCCAGTGGTTAGGGCAGCGGACTCGCGGTCATAAGATCGCGGTTTTGATTCCCAGACCGGGCGTTGTGAGTGTTTATTGAGCGAAAGCATCTAAAACCGCCACGAAGCTCTGGCAGGGGATGGTGGCAAACCCTGCTGTACTCTTTCACCACAACTTTCTCTCACTCTTACTTCCTGTTTCTGTTGTGCCTGTAATTCAAAGGGTCAGCCTTGTCACACTGTGTCACGCTGAATATCCCCGAGAACTACGTTAAGGGTACCCGTGTCTGTGGAGTACTCAGCCACTTGCACGTTAATTTCACAAGCAGGCTGTTCCATTGATCGGATCGACTGGAACCCTCGACGTCGTAAGCGACGGAGTGCCAACAACAACATTATTATTCATCCAATCATGTGACATGATTCTATCACATGATGTCTTCCTACTCCCACATCATTTATCATATAGCTTTCACCTATTCATCCGATCATGTAACACTTTATTGACTCAATTAGGTGACATCTTTTGATACTTTGACTAATTTTTTGGAGTTACTCTTCTTCACCTTGGGGCGATTGTTTTTAGCACAGTCTCATTCATTTGGATTTCGGTTTGGAATTATTGCAATATTGAATTCTGAAGGTAAGTACCAACTGCCTCTATGGATACAGAAGAGAGCAAAAGGATCAACCAGCTTACTGTGAATTCCACCAAAATGATGCCAATAACCATTTCAAAATTTCAGTTCCCTTATCAGATATTATTGTCTTATAGATCAATCACATGTTAGTGTAGAAACTTGATATTCCCTGTTTTTAGCCAGTAACTAAAGCTATGGCTTCTGAGATCAAGCTTCCAGAAATTCTTTTTTCAAAACTAAATAAACAAAAGTTTCTTTCAAATGCTTGTAAAGGTTTAAAAAATCAAAAAGTGGTGGGAGGGAGAAGAGGAAAAAGAGAGGGTAATAGGCAGAATGAAGAGTGAAGAAAGGAGGAGGAGAGAGAGAAGAGATATAGTTAAAATGAATGATTTATCTAAAACCTTGAGTGAATGAGTACAGGTTCATATATTGAGTGTGTGTGTGTATATATATATATATTATCTTCGAAACGTCAGGTTAGAATAGAGACAGCTGATGAAGGAATATTCCAAGTGGCTTTCTGTTTTCCTATGTGTTCGTTCCGTTGTCTGTAGTTCATTGTTCTAACATCCTGTACCCTGATATGCATCTATATACACATGTAGATGTAAGTATGTACATATATGTGTGTATACATGTATATATATTCTTTGTATTA
>NC_068982.1:173015243-173030451 GCF_001194135.2 Octopus bimaculoides | reverse complement strand
ATATATATATATATATATATATATATATATATATATACATTTGTATAAGTCCATGCACAAGTCTGTGTCTTTATTAGTTCTTTGGAATTAACTGCATAGATTAGTGGCATCTAGCCAAGTGTGTGCGTATCTTTGCAAATGAGTAGCTGTGAAAAGAAACTTATGCAACTGAAAGTCTCTGGACACTGTTTTCTATTTTTACTATCACCACCACCACCACCACCACCTCAACTACCATTACAACTATTACAGTAACAAACAAACAAACAAGCAAAAAGAAAAAAGATTTCTACTACCATTACTACCCTGCCAATGATAAAAAAAAATAAAAAAACCTAAGGATTTCCTTTGGATATTCATCAAGCTGGTTTTATTCTCACTGTCATACAATTATTCATACATAAATGCTTATACATGGATAAATACTTCACCTAACAGAAGAAGAAGAAAGGAGACAGACAGAAAAAGAGAGATAGTTATAATGGCAAAGAGATACGGTGGTGGTGGTGGTGGTGGGGGCTTGACAGTAACACAAAGAGAGAGAGAGAGAGGGGGAAGAGAGGAGAATGTGTGAGTGCGTGTGTGCGTGTGAGACAGCACATGTTTGTCTAAGAGGAGGAGAGAAGGAAGTTTATGGGAGGCAAAGTCCTAATTCAGCTCCTAATGAACTTAGCAGAGCACTAATTAAGGTGGCATTCCATTACTTAGGTGAGAAAGGAGGGGATAAAATCCAGCACTTACACAAGTCATGAGCACAGTACTAGATCACACATTTAACACTCCTAGCCAGGTAACCAAAGTGACAAAGGTTCAAACCTTGCAGCAGTGACTGCCATTTATTATTATCATTATTATTATTATTATTATTATTATTATTCAGTAGTTTTATTTTTATAACGTGCTTTCGCTTCACTACCGAGCGCAGCTCTGTGCGCCTTGGGTATGTGCTGTGGTTTGCTGTGATGCTCTTATGGTTACTGTATTGAAAGTGTTTTGCGTAGGATGTGTGCAGTGCCCAGTAGTGCAATTTTCTGTATGTTATATATGTCTGAATATTTTTTTTATTATACCTAAGGCACCTACTATGATAGGAATTGTTTCTGTTTTTAGATTCCACATTCAAGTTACCTCTATTATTATTATTATTATCATTTTCCTTTTGTACAAACTTTAATAGGGTACTGAACAACCAGCTAAAGTATCTGCAACTCATATGTCAATTGACTGTGTCAAAGGAACATGATTTCTCAACAGTTATGTTCATTTAATTCTATGTAGGTACCACAGAGTGTTATATAAAGTCCATTTCTACAAACAATGGCAGTACTGTAGAATGAACAGATATTTACTTGGATAACCAACAAAATGAAGTTTAATTCCTCCTACAAGGAAAGTTAGGTATAAAATAAATATCCTAGCTCCCCTTTGAGAAACAAATTTGTCCCTCACCCGCTCAAAACTACAGACTTGGCACTGGGTTAGAGCACATTTGGCTGAGTGAGACAGAGAAGTGATCAAAGCATTCACAGGGAATGTGATGAAATATGTAAGTATGGAAAAAGAAAAAGCAAGTTCAGCCCTAAGTAAATATAGAGGATATGTAAATTGGAGGAAAATGAAGAAAACTCGCTCCACTGGTTGCTTGAACAGCATGGTTCAGAGGATCAGTGAGATAAACCAGTAATAAGAGAAATAAATGGTAATGTGCAAAAATGAAGACTACATTGGTATGGACATGTGATTACATAGCAAAGATAATAGACAGGTGAAATAGAGGCATGACATGTAATAGGAAAGAAACTACAAAGCAAAAGAGAGGGAGACATAGATAGAAGAGATAAAAGTGGATCGCAGAATACCAAACTTCACAAATGAGACAATAAATGAATTTAATAAATGGTGATACAATGTGTTGAAAATGTGCTAGCATGGGACAATGGATGTAAAAATGATGATGGTGGAAAAGGCCTGAGTAAGTACAGTGAAGTGAATGATGATGAGGTACCCATCTTGAGAAAGCATCTTGTATAGGTGTATAGTGCTAAAAAGTATAAAAGTATTAATAGCAGAAAAAAGATGTCCAGCACCAAGGGATGTTGCACAAGCACTCAGCTCTGAGAACACTTACTTATAACAGAAACAGGTGTAAGTTAATGAACATGATTAGATAACTCCTGTTCTCTCATCATTCTTTTATTGATATCATACTCTGTACACTTTACAAAGTGTAAGGACACTGACCTCTAATAATGGGTTGTTAGTATCACAATGCTTAAGCCAAATCATTAAAGATGTATTGAAAAAATGCCCAAACTGTGTCAGTTAAGTAAAGCAGAGTTTGGGAAATAGTAAAGTTGCTAGAAATGCTGTATCACCCAGTTTAATATATGTAAACATTTAATGTTTATAGCATATTCATTCACATGCTACAAAGCTGAGTCAACAAGCTGTGCTGCAAAACATTTTACCTGATAAAAATTCATCACACCAAAACCATCTGTGACCATACTCTGCTTTATTCAGAAAATTATCTAAGTAATGGTAAGATATGCAGCAACTTACATAGCCCACTTCTTATAAGTATCCCCAAAAAAGCTTTTGAATATGATCAATTGCAAGGTTGTCATTCTGTGTTGACAAAACTATCAAGGACGCAACCCTAATTATTGATTTGGAAACAAACTTAATAAACAATAAATGTGCTTTCATATGCAACATATTCTTTTCGTCCATCAATCAATACACATTTTGAAGTCTTGATATTTTGTCTGCCTTTATGTACGTGTGTGTGTGTGTGTGTGTGTGTGTGTGTGTGTGTGTGTGTGTGTGTACATAATTATATCAGTGTGTGTAGAATTGCTGAGTGACCAGAGTACCATATACCCAATCAATATCCTGTCACCAACATGTTGCGTCTGTAGCCAAGGCACTTAACTCTCTTATGACCTAGCTCATTGAGCGTGGCGCAACAGAGCAGCAATACTGCAAGATCAATGAATGTTTCCCATTAGCTTGCAGTGTTGAATTCAACTTGACACCCCAAACCACCTCAGCCATGCGTAGTAAACATTTTCCATAGTCATTAATATAGTGAATGAGTATCAGTTTTTATAGTAGAACAGCTTATTATGCAACTTCCAGATATGCTAAGATACATATGTTGCATCTATTGCAGAAGGGCACATGGTATGTATGTGTGCATTTTGCTATAATGATACTACTGTTGGTCTTATACAATTCTCCTTTTGGTACTTCTTCAATAGAAGAAGGATCTCTATAAGCTAGCAAAAGACATCTACTAGAAATAACAGTTAAATTTTCGTCAAATCTCACTATATAATTTTAAGTATACATTACATAATGTTGTTCTGAGACACTCCTGAAATGATAGCATGGTCATAGATAGAGTGTCTTAGACCAGAGAGCTGATCTGGGAATAAATAACCTCTGCAAGTCAGAATGTGTAAGTAGACCAACAAGACAAAGGTTTGTCATATCTGGACATAAAGTCATTCTGTCAGCAACATGTCCATAGATCTGAACAGTCAGAGCTGATCTGGAGTTACAAAACAATTAAATTTCATAATATAGAGAATGTATGTTTATATAGCTTGTTTTTCTGTTTCAAATATAGAGCATACATTCCCAACATTACATCAAGGAAGTTAACTATAGTTTGGTTAATTTCACCTAATAACTGAAGCTGAGCTTCTTGAAATGTTTCTGAAGTTATTTTGTTCTTGACAGTATATGTACTGGAGAGATAGTTAGATTATTTTCTCCATATAGTCCTCCTGAGTCTACATCGTCAAATGTTTATTCAACTATGTACAGAAGGGACACGCACACACATATGCTCCATACACATAACAGCAGCTTCTCAACAGTTCATTTTCCTTCTTTACTTAAAAGTAACTCAAACCTATTTCATTGTCCCTCAGAGAACTGAGTCTCTACAATACTTTTGTGCGGAAAGTTTTGATGAACTGCTCATAGATCAAAGAATATCACATTTAGTGGCAGTGTCCCAGCATGGCCACAGCCCTTGAGCTGAAACTAGCAAAAGTGTGGATTAATGAGTGAAGGCACCCTACTTGTGACCTTACAATTTTCCTTTTTTAAGATAATCAGGTGTGGAGGGAAAGCGGACGTTAAACGATGATGATTATCTAACAAGCTGAGCAACAGTGCACAAGTTACCTCACTGACTCCCTGAACTAGTTGATAATAGAGCGTTTATCTATTTCCCTCCCCCCTCTCCCCAAGTAGTATGCTTACTTTTAGAGCTGAAGCTAGTTAAAATGCATTATATATTAAACTTTTGAAGATTTTTACCAGTTGGCATTTATGGAGGGTGGAGTTGCAAAGTTACCCATGTGATCCTTTGGAGTCACATATGGCTTACGTTCAGTTCTGTATCCCATTTTATCATACACACTGTCAGTTGATTGATAAGTATGTTTTTATAATGTTATTAAAATAGAAGTTTGTGATAGGCAAGGTTCTTGTCCACCTTACTCCACAAAACAAATAATGATAATGATATATACAACCTTTTTAAATATGAAATAACTTAACTGTGGAAAATGAAGAAGGTGAAGACTGCTAATTATTGTTGGGTCTTTGGGGACATTATCAGAAGGTATCAAGAGGAATGCAAAGAAAAATGGGAATAGAGTGCCCAGTAGAACTGTTACAAAAGGTTCGCTTTCTTGGCATGGCCAGAATCATCAGAAAAGTATTAGATGGTTGAAAAGAATGGATAACATGGTACCGTAGCCTGCAGGTAGCAAGCCTGCTATGCATACAAGACTCCAGGAGTTCCAACAAAACCAGAGTTAAAAAGAACAACAACTACAATAATAATAAAGGCATCACAAATGATGTAGGTATGGTTATATGGTTAAGACAGTGTGGTTAAAATGATAATTTCACAGAAGGTACAGATTTATACAGCTTTACTTTTATTGTAAAAGCAAGGAACGAAAGAGAATTTAGTTTCACCTATTCCACAGAAAGTTCTATGTTCATACAGTTAAGTGCATGAGAAAATTAGAAAGAAATATAGAATGAAAAAAAAGAAACAAAATACAGAAGCCATATCAATTGTTACGCACGCGTGTATGTATGCATGTATACACATTACGCGCGCGCACACACAAACATGTATTTACACAAATATATAAATATGCATGTGTGCATAAATGTGTATTATACACATATATATGCGTACGCTTACACACACATGCATTCCACATTTATGCAATTAATAGCTGTGTATGAACGCGTATACATACAGATGCACACACACACACACACGAAGTAGAAGGCCAAAAAAAAATATTGTTCGGTTGAGTGTATGAGAGAAAAGATGCAAACATAAATAATAATAAAAAAAACTAAAGGAAAAATCGCCTAATAGAAAGACCAAAGTTTATAACAACTTAAACCAGAAGAGAGGAGGGAAAAAGTAAAAACGAGAAGAAAAAAAACGTGAAAGCAGACAGGTGAGTGAGTTCGTTTCAGCCAGTAATGACCAACCTTAAGTTCCAGTTCTACTTTTTTAATAAGCAGGGGAAGAGCATAAAATAAAGAATCAGTGATAAAAATATAACAGAAACAAAGACCAACAACCATTCATTAATTTTGTTCTTTTTTTATTCTCTCCTTTTAGCTATTAGGTCTTTCACACACGCACACACACACATACACACACACCATACCATTCATTACACACGACTAAAACATACATGCCAGAGTTAATGATTCCAATGAAAAGTTAGCATGAGTTCAACGAAAGGAACTCTCACTATTTTGTTAACATACCTTTACCACACACAAACACACACACAGTCTTATTAGACACATACAAGAACGAAAATTAGTTTAAAATTAATCGTGTTAACGGATAATTTAGGAAGAAAGGATGTCAATCTAAACTGTACACAAACACACATAGACACTATACAAGCAAAATACTTAACTCTTGCTACAGTGAAATAGAGCCGATTAAAATTTTTTTATTCATCTCTCTGTAGCCAAGAGTTCATTAACCTATCACTAACTATTAAATTCCAAGGATGATAACTACAACGCATGTATCATTTACCAATTGGGACACTAGAAAAAAAAATGAGTATAGTCTGTTAAAGTCTGTCATACCGGCCATGACGAAGGGAAATAGCCCTGAAACTCGAGTCGCCTTTATATATTTATATTTATATATTTATATATTTGATCCTTTATATTGAACACTCAATATTTCATCTACATTCAATACTTTCTTTCATGGTGCCATCCATTTTTATTTTATTTTATTTTATATCATATATTGTATATTATATTATATATTGTATATTCCATATTCTATACCCCACATTGGTTCTGCAGGAATATAAATAAAACATAAAAAACAGACAGTGTTGGAACTCTTTTAAACTAAATAATATATTCCTCTATACACAATCATACAAAAAACCCCACCTTTTTTGTATTTATTTTTACTCGCATATATATATATATATATATATATATATATATATATATATATTTACATATACACACACACATATATATATATGCGTGTGTGTGCATATATAAATGTATATATATGTACATATGCACACACACATACATATATATGCATGTATGGTCAAGTTGATCATACATGCATAATATGAGCCAAAAATTTTAATGGAAAGTTTTCGTCCGTCTTTGAAATATGTAGCTAGATGAAGACAAGCAGTATTCATAGATATTTGCAAGCTAAGCGTGGAGAGACTGAAAAAATCAGGCGAATCTACTGATGTAAAAACGGCCCCCCAGAGACTCTGGTTTCTTAGCAAGAAACGAATAAAAGATTGATCTCTCCCTGGACAAGTTACTAATCTATTGCTGATTAAATTCCCAGACAGTTTACTGTTTAAGTGTTCTGCACAGACTCACAAACACACAGCAAAAACACTATTCGCCTATCTATTCATTGGACATAATTCTAAACGTACAATAGCCTATATAGGTACAGTTCACCACTTTTAAGAGCAAAAAACCTTTATTATATAACCGTTGATCACTGCCAAACAAGATGAAAGGTTGTGCCAACTAGGCGGGTTTTGAACTCAAGACGTAAAGAGACAATGATATACCGTCGCTTATACGATTTTAACGATTCAACCAAACCTACCAATAATTTCGTCTTTATTTGGATATGTGTGCGCGTTTCTTGGCGATGTTTGTAACACGATTGAATAGACTTCGTCAACAGAGAGCCCACTAGACGAGGGATCATCACCGGCAAAAGTATACATCAACACATAATTAGATATGAATACAGTACTCCAACTCGACGAACTTCATGTCACATTCACACAGTGTTTACTACATTCTGTTATTGAACCACTGATAGGTTTGGCATCAGATTGCCGAAAAGTAGGGCGGTTCGTATGTTGCCAGTCGTTAGTTGACCCTGTGTCTGTCCAAAGCATTTTCATAAGTTTGTCCTAAATATCCATGCTTATTTTCAAACTTCTAGTTAGACCTTGTTTCATACGCCCTGAGTAAAATATAGCTTTCCTTCATAAGTCTCAAGATACGCTAGGTTGAAAAATCTTAGGAATGTGTACCATATATGATGCTTGGACGCCAGGGAAACATGTCCTGCGTGTCGCATGTGATACACGGGACGGGTGGAGGGTTCAAATAGGATGGGAGAACTAGAATTGATGCTGACGGCCAGAGAAGAGTGTCAACAATAGATTAAGACACTCGTTAACTTTCCTCTTGGCGACCCAAACGATGTAAAAAAAAAAATTTTTAAAAAAGCGAAGCTGTTTGGAGTTAGAAATCCGACGCTAACAGACAAAGCAGGTTTCGATCTCTGAACAGAATTGATCTACTTCAGCTCATCAGTCACAAATGTTCTCCATGGCTGAAATTACGAACATGTTTCGCAAACAGCACCCAACGAAATCTCCCTTTCCGTGCCTGTACAAAGATATATTTCATGCCTCTTTATATATGCATGTGTGTGTGTATATATATATATATATATATATATATATATATATATAGACATGCACACAGTATGTGTGAGCAACACAATATCATACATTTGTTAGTGCATCCGTAATTACTATGGAAGTGCACAACGTTATGTTGTGGGTGAACACGTAGGACATACTAAAATGCATTAAGTACATGCACAAACATGTGTGCATCACTATTAGCAGCTTTAGTACAGCTAAATCATTTCTCCAGAATTAACATCCGGCTTTTAAGAAAAAAACCCAGTCTAAATGTAAATGTTTATACGGATATGGAAACTATGTAGGTAGGGTAACGATCATAGAAAAGCAAGAAATATAGATGGTACATTGAATATATATATATATATATATATATATAATATGCGGACATAAATAGTATATCAGGCATGCCAAATGAGAAGGAATAAGACACCATAACGGGCATCCGAAAGAAGAGACATATAGATAGTACAATGACTGTCTAAATAATCTATAGATATACAGATAATCTAATGGACGATGCTATATTTGTATAAAAATAGATCCCTTTTTTTGGAGGGGGACTTAAGTATTATTTTTATTAATGCAATGACACCAAACGAATCTGCAGACGAAAACTTCCAGTACACACACGCTCACGTGTTTCTGTATTTATAGATCAGTGAAGAGAGAGCGTTGATATATCTATTTGGAACTAGTTGACCCTCCCACACACACACACACACACACACACACGCATACACATTTACGAATGTGTGAATGAGAAAGATTTGCATTTCTGCAATCACATTATTAATGCCATGCTAAGTCCGCTCCACAGACTGGCATACGCACACAAAACACGTGATAAACAGGTTGGAATTTTAAAAAAACACAAAACAAAACAAAAAAAAACAATGGAAAGACTGATAAAATGTTTTAATGAATGAACGGAAACGGAGCAACAAGGGACAGTCATTGAAGAATGATACATGATAATTTCCACACCTTGAAGTGTGTGTAGGAGAACAGAATGACTGAGTGGAGAGTGTGTACGTACGTCTATGTGCGCGAGTGTATGTTTTGTGAGCTTATATTTCAAACCTGCTGACCTGGTCGAACGAGCGACCGATACTGCAGTTCACATTATATAATCAGGTTCATCTTACACACACAGACACACACACGTGTGTGTACGTGCAGGAGACCCCTATAAGTAGCACGAGCATGATTTGCATTCTACTCAAAGGCAACATAAAAATATAAAAAGATCTATCTGCATATGTGTATGATCCAAAAGACAAACACTCATTTGAACTACACAACAGAAATAGAAATATGTAATTAATCAAATAACTCTAATTTATTTATTTAATAATAATAACCGTTTTTTTTTTATTAATGACTATTTAGTGACGATTGTAATTAATAATCGCTAGTTTCCTAATCGAATAATTTCATTGATACTATACACATGAGATAGATAGAAAGATAGACAAATGCACCAAGACAGAGATATGTGAACGCATAAACAAATAGTTGGATAGAAAATGTGTATTAAAAAATAAAGGAACAGTTAAATAGACTGAAAGATAGATGTGTAAATAGTTAGGCAATTGCTTAAAAGAGAATCAGAAAGAATGAGGGAGAGGGTTCCTCGAAAGAGGGGAATCTCTAACGAAAAGGAACGAAATAGTGCAGACAAAGCAGAAAATGAGAATTGAATAGTCATCAGAAATATTGAACAGCTCAGGTTATTCAGTACAGACGTGGTTAGGTATTGATAGATACTCCAAAGGTGATGGTGGTGCTAACTAAAATAAAAACGGGAGGTGGGGTGGATGGATTCATATATAAATACATTAGTCACATGGATAGATGGAGAAGGTAAGACAGGTTAAATAGATAGAACACACACACACACACACAGGGTGATGGGGATAGCATGGAAGAAACAGCGACATAAAGAAAAGGATTTAGACTTGCTAGGTGTGTTGATAGCGAGTGTAGATAGGCTAATGACATAATATAACACCCACAATATATATACCATAGATACACACAATGTGTGTGTGAGAGAGAGAGAAAGAGAGAGTTAGGTGTGTGTGTGTGTAGAGTGCAGAAGATGAGTGTTTTGGGAGAAGGCGGTATGAACAGTAAGAGTTGGTCGGTGGTGGTAGAAGAAATGTCAAAGCGTACACATATAATGCTGATCTAAGCAAAACTAAATCTATCTATCTTCATTCGTGTATTGAACGAATATATTGGTTACTGAGGATGGTGGAGCAACGGTGCTCGGAACGGAAGCGAAGGAGTGCTGTGACACTATTTTCTGGGAATCTCGACGCGAACGCTAGAAATAGCGGCCAACACATCTGTTGCCAAATCTGTACCCTACCGTCTTTAAAAAACAATAAACTGTATGCAATCTTAGACACACAACGCTTAGAGAGGGAAAAACAAACAAACAGGGTAGGTCATGGCTTGGATGTTTTAATTGTAAGTATAATGAATGAGGATTGATTTGGGGTTAAATCACGACTACCATTAAATCACCACCATTAATCACTACAATGAGGTCTTAAAACTTTGATAATAATAATTATTCATTCATGCATTCGTATAAGACAGACATACGTGTAGAAAGGCAGACTTTATATATACACACACACACACTCTCTCTCTCTCTCTCTCACTCATTCGGAGAAGTACACATGCACTCGGTGCTAAGCAACGGTCTGAGAAGAGAACCACCTCGGTGAACTTCCAAAAGGGAAAAGGCGTATGAATAAGAGTCTGGTCCTGGTGCACACACAAATAAGGTGCGTGCGAGTTTATACGGAGAACAAGTGACAAAATATCTCATACCATACGTACATACATACATTTATATATACACGCGCGCGAGCGTCAAGTGCGTGTAGTGAATGCGTTGACACTGCCTGGCCGAGAATAGAAAGCAGCATCACACATACACTTCTCATCGTGTAAATATACACACATACATACAATAATCCCAACAGGAAATGCAGATGTTTGTGGACTGTATGTGTAACGCCTGTGCGTACTGTATAGATTGAAGTGTATTCTCTGAAAGTAAATCTAAGTATAAAAATAGCGTATTGTGTGAACCTACACACACACACGCAGATTATGAGTGTGCATTTTAATGTTAAACGAAGCATAACTACAATACTCTGAAATCTGTACCTAAGCACAGCTCTTCAAACACAGCATTAATGCATACCTACACACACACACACACACACACAAACACGAACGAGCGCACACAGACAGGCAGGTTGAATCGCACATGTGTGTGTGTGTGTGTGTGTGTGTATGAAATGCACATAAACGAAGATAAAGGGATCAATCCGGGCTGGTCTTAGCGGAGATGATTATAAAGCACACTATAAGAGGCATGCTATGTTATAAACTAAACACAGAATCATAGACAGCAATATAATCCATGCCGGAAATTCCCATATTCAATGGGGAGACTATTTAAAGAGAAGAAGAAAGTACAAGACAGACGATGCAGATTGAAATAAATGGCTATTTCACACTACGTTTTCTCTTTTTTTTTTTTTGTAACCACATACACAATGAGTGTGCGAGTGTGTCTATGTGCAATGTAGTCTCTATACATAGTAGTTGTGTCCCTCGGAATTTAGCTATTCGATGGTGATTAATCAGTGGAATCGGTACCAGACTCAAGTTAGAGAAAAGCGGTATCCCAACACGGCCCAGATGTAGTATGATTGTATGTTTGGTTGTATATATGTTTGGTTGTATATGTTTGATTGTATGTATATATATATATATATATATGTATATATACATAAAACAAATACCTGTGTGATATATATATATATATATATATATATATATATATATGTGTGTGTGTGTGTGTGTATATATTATAGTATATAATATATTTATATAATGTACATATATAATATATACATATAATATATATAATATAATATACACACACATATATATATATATATAATATACTATACATACACACACACACATATATGTATGTGTATGTATATATATATATATATATATATATATATATATATAATATATCATCATTGTTGTTTAATGTCGGCTTTCCACATATTATATATATATATACATACAGATAATATATACTATATATACATATATATATAATATATATATGTATATATAATATATATACACACATACATATATGTACATATATATATATATATATACATACATATATATATGTATATATGTATATAGATGTGTTTACATTTTATATATATATATATATACACACATATATACATATATACACAAGCATACAGTTATGTATATGTATGAATATGCGAACATAATATAAACATATATAAATGTATATGTATGTATATATACGTGTTTGTGTGTGTGTATATATATATATATATATATATATATATATATATATATATATATATACACACACACGACAATATGAAATTGTATAAAATCTATGAAATATATAATATTGGAAAAATTATAAAGACATGCACAAATGCTTTGTAATATAGGTGTATTAATATACAATATATATGCATTAATATATGTATATCATATTATATTATAATAATTATTAGCACTTCTCATCCTTGCTACCAGAATATCTCACAGACACCAAGCAATATCTCTCTCCTAAAACTGCTAACACGTGAAAAGATATTACAAATAAACTCATTCCAAAATTCCCAGCAGAATTTGAGCTTGAACTTTCCGAAACAAAAGTTAAAGTATTCTGTGGAATGCTGAGGATCTTTTCATTTTAATATTTCTGCTGTTCCTTTCAGTACCATCCTATTTCCTTTTTCTCGTTTATTAAGTTCCTTCATTGTTATCTCATTTATGATATTTATTACCATTAATGGTGTGTATAAGCATTTGTATTACATTCAATCTCATGATATTTCATTAAAACTTTACATCAACTTATCAATTATTTTATTGACATTATCCACGGTCCTGAATATGCATCTATACATGGTTTTTTGAAGCAATAATGTCTATTTCTCTTCCCTTACTTTCTGACTAGATATGAGTTGGAGACCTGTATGTGTGTGTATCTACATCTATTTATCTATCTATACATATATATATATATATATAGGAAGTAATATTTTAAGTAACATTCACTTTCCCACACTTGCATAAATCAGAAGAAATTCACAGAGTCACATTCTCTACAACCAGGTGCCCTTCCTGTTTTTATTTCCAACCCTCATCTATTTCTAAGCAACGTAATATTTCCTATGGTCGGGTATGTTCACAGAATACTGGAAGTAACGACATAGTTTGTATTGGCAGTGACAACCATTTACAACTATCATGAGATGTCAACCCAAGGAGGCACAAACATACATGCAACGGGACTGAACTCAAAATCATGAGGTTGGAAAGTGAACCGCTTAATCACAGAACCAATGCTTGCACTGTCATGTTCACTTTTGATCCATGTTTGCATGGATCATATAGAGTTTATGGAAGATTTTCTATGGTCAAGTGTCCTTCCAAGCCTCACCTGTTAGCAAGAAGGTAATATTTCCCAAAGCTTGTATGAGTGACATTTATTTACAAATATCATGAGCGCGCGCACACACACACACACACACACACACACACATATACAAATTGGATTCATTTTAATGGATCCGAGAAAACTATAGGATCTAGTACAAGCACTCAGCTGTGATGCACTGCAGAAACAGCTGTAAGCTAATGAACTGATTTCTGTTACTTTGTCATTCGTTAATTAATATTGTGGTGTGTTAGAATCATTATGCTTAAGCAAAATCTTAAAATATACACACATGATGTGCTTTTTTCAGTTTTGGTCAATGACATCTATTGGCAAGGCTTTAAGTGGCCTGAGGCTATAATAGAAAACACCAGCCCAATGTGTTATGCTGTGGTACCGTCCCTGAAATCATATGGCAGTGTGTTTAAGAATCCACTTTCCAGTCTTGTGGTTTCAGCAAATTGGCCAATTGCCTAAGGTCAGGCAAGGATTTACAAGTGGATTTGGTTATGTGGAAACTGAAAGAAGCCCTTTGTATAACATATATATGTGTCTTTGCAGGTCATTGAAAACAACTGCTGAACAACAAGCAATGATGTTGTGGTCACTTCCTTTGATAATAAATAATCAGCTGGCCATAGGGCCTTCAAACACTTAAGGTTTGGGATAGTGATAATACCGTCATAATATACACAACTCAGCCCAGTGAGTATCGGAAACTGGCATAAAATGATGGCAATGATACACACACACACACATAAATGGTTTTATGTATATAGATATCCTTGTGCATCTAAATACATATAAAGATTTCTACTTATACATATAAACCTGTATACATATACATACATTGTATGTGTGTGTGAGAGAGAGAGAGAGAGAGAGGAGTGTGAGTGTGTGTTATATAAGTTTGACGACATAAAAAAACGCACCCTAATTTCAGCAGTGCTTATTCAGGAAAAAGAGAAAAAGTTTTTAGTTCCTTAAAGGATGTATTTACAGGCTCAGCTTGACAGATCGGATCTGTAGTGCTTTTCTAAGAAAGTTTTGTAGAAAAAGAAAGTATCTCATACTCACTCAGAGTATATATATATGTTACACACAGACTATATATATATATATATATATATGTTACACACAGACTATATATATATATATATATATATATACACACACACATACATATATGCGTACATACACACATGTTCTGGCCTTGAAATTGCATGTTAGTTGTAAAAGAATGCTGCCATCATATAAGCAGTGTCCTTCACTTTTAATCTTTCCCATGGAGTTATGTCCAGCCATAGAAAAATACTACATTAGTTAGAAATATAAAAGGCATCTGGCTGTAGAAAGTTAGCTTCAATGAATTTGATTTGAACCATACAAAACATGGAAAGGAAATTTAAACAATGATAACAACACATCTATCCATTTAGTATTTAACTGTTGGGAAGGGAGGGGGGGAGAGTGCTCAATACCAAGGTAGAGATTTATAAATATATTTTAGTCATTCTCTTATACCCTGAGTTTGACCAGTAGATAGGTACACACAGTCCAACTTGTCTGAAGATCCGGTAAGCCTACAGAGCAGGAAGAGGCTACCCGGGCCCCAAAAAATGAAATTTTACATATATAT